>NW_022589721.1:22528953-22613417 GCF_004348235.1 Phoca vitulina | reverse complement strand
GAAAGAAAGAAAGAAAGAAGAAAGAAAGAAAGAAAGAAAGAAAGAAAAAGAAAAAAAGAAAAATAAGCAGGTTCTGCTTTAACCAGAAAAGAGAAGGCGAAGAGAGGGGGCAGGAGTTCTGATGGGGACTTTCATCCCCTTCTCAGGAAGCTGGCTGTGGGCCATACTTGTAGTCTTGACTTCAAACCTGCAAAACCTCAGCATCCCCAGGGGAGCCAGGAGGGGCGGGCTCCTGGTGCTGGGAGTTCCTGCGCAGCACAAGTATCCGCTTTTCCTCAGCAATCTCCTGCTTTATTAGCTAAGCTGCTCTGAAGCCTGGACAGGCGCATTTCATGCCGAGTTTATGGTGAAAGCGTTTTGGCAGGTTCCAATCCCAGGGTGCTCCGGAAAGGAGACCAGGGGCTGTTGAACACAAGCCATGCTGGACGCTTTCCTAAACCAACAGGAATCAGCTGCTCTTTGACAGTGGTCTGCTAACAGATGGGAAATTCTTCAAGGGGAACAGAGGCAGAGGGAGCTAAGAAGGTGCTGAGCATTCCAAACGGATATGATTCCAGCAGAGCATCTCCCCCCACTACCCTGTAGCCCCTGTTAAGGACCATTAAAAGGGACATGAAAGTCATTCTCCAATAGCATGCTTATAAAAATGTAAGAGCAATAAAATTAAATGAATTGCTGCACTAGAAAGAGAGAGAATAATCAAATAGTCCCATTTCTCATGAGGAAGTTGACATACAAAGTTATGGTGTGACTTCTAATTTGCCAAGCTGTTAAAGGACGCAGCCAAAAAGACGCCAGGTTACCAAACGCCACTCTGCCCAGCATCCTTCTGATACCATACCTTGTCGGTTGTTCAGGAAGGCACTATAAGGTGATGACTTGGGACATCTTATCATCATACAGACCTGGAATGGAATCTCTGCATGGCACTGGCCACATCTGTGACATTTTGCAGGATCTTTGCCGGAAAAAAAATGGGAATAAGAGCACCTACTTCATAGATATAAATGAGAGAATGACTATAAAGTCCATGCACAGAAGTTGTGTGCCTATGTGTTCACCAACTATTCCACTTTCTTCTGAGTATCGAGGACAGCTATGTTGCCAGCCAAGGGAAGGAAGATAGAAGTGCTGTGTCTTCCCCCAGAAACCCCACCTGCCCCATTCCATGTCTGTTCTCCTTCCACAGTGAATGCACAGTAAAGACATCAGAATCACAAAGTAGCTGGATGCTGGAGCGTTGGATCACCATGTGGAGGAGAGTCCCATGACCAATGACGTGCACTTGGACTTCTTGTGAATGAAAAGAGTTTTGTGTTAAACCGTATTTTAGGAGGTTGTTATAGAAGCTACTGTTGTTTACTCTAACAAAGGAAACTCTTGGTAACTTACAGTTATTATAAATGGCATTATTTTGCTTTATTCAGAATCTACATCAGCTGCAGCTCTCTGTAATCAGACTTCTTTTCAAAATAAGTGCACATGGATGCCCAGCATCAACTCTGATGAGGGGCACCATCAGATTCTGAGGCCTTCGGCATTTTGTCCAAAACTAGCAATGGAGAGAGTTCTCTTTTTTTTTTTTTAGATCTTATTTATCAGAGAGAGAGAGACGGAGGCAGGCAGAGAGAGAAGCAGGCTCCTTGCTCAGCAAGGAGCCCAAAGTGGGACTCGATCCCAGGACCCTGGGATCATGACCTGAGCCGAAGGCAGACGCTTAACCGACTGAGCCACCCAAGTGTCCCATCTCATTTTTTTTTTAAACATGAATTTGTCAAGTGATTCTTAAGCTCGGATCCCCGTGTAGAGGAGAGTCACCTGACTGATGACGTTCACTTTGAACTCTTGTTCAAAGGATAGTACCGATAGGTACCACATATGCTGTCTACGCCTTCCTCACAGCAGCCCTCTAAGACTGTGAGGTCCAGCTGTGAGCACTCCCACCTCAGCCACCTCCCACACACTCTTCTTTCTGCCAAGAATCCTCTTGCTCCGGACGTCTGCATGATTCTCACCCGCACTTTGATCAAGTCCCTGACAACTCTATCTACAACAATATTCCTCTGCCACACCCATTGCTGACCTCCATTCTCTATCTGATGGGTGCCTATTTTGCTATTAGTTCTCAGCATTGCTCCCCCTGGGAGACCAGAGCCCGGTCCTGGGTAGAGAGGGTGCTCCTTAACTGATGCCACATTGGGTTCTCATTGTCCTTCAGAATCAATTTTTTATGAGTAGGAGGGGTAAAAGTTGAAGGTTCTATAAAAAATAGAGCAATTGAAGGTTACATACACAATAGTATGAAACACTATTTTTTAACAAAATGACAAAAAAGACATGTCTTTAGAAAAGTATGAACGAATACTTTCTCAAATTGTATTCTGTGTGTTTTTAAGCTATCCTTTAGAGATTGTCCCCCTTCTTTTAATATCTACATGTTCAAAGGTTATGATGATCCTTGCTGAAATCAAGTGCTATGGCCCATTATGCTATTGATGAATCCTGGCACGGATGTTAAAAACATAAGGACAGCAAAGCCAGGTGATAATTCTTCTGGAGAAGTTACCAGTATTTGCAGTTTATGAAGAACAATGAACGGGGATTTCTTGCATGTGCCTATAAAGAAAAGCAGGCACTTGGCCCTGTGGAAGTCATCCTTTTGGAGCATGCCTGGTGACTGATGAAGTGGGTTTTGTGTAAAATGCAAATTCACATTTTGTGGAGACTGGAAGTTCATTCATCTAAATCATGGCTCTTATAGTCTATGACGGCTTCTGAAAATTGCCAGGGTCGGTTTTTTATTTGATCTTTCAACATTATTGGAGGTCATATAAACAGGATTATATGAAGTCTTTCACTGTCAATTAGTGTAATTCTAAATCAACATTCTGTCAACGATGTGCAGATTTTACAGCATAAGGAGGAAGAGGGAAGAGCTCATTTTTCCTTCAAATAGATTTCCTTGGCTTTTGGTTAATGCTTAATTAAAAAGGAAGGGAGAGAGGGAAGGAAGGAGGAAGGGACAGAGGGAGGGAAGAAAGAAAAGAGCTACCAAATTTATTTTAAGATGTTTTAGGAAATTAGTCCATTCCTTATTTTCATCTGAAGAAAGAAAAACAGAATTATTAAAAGGTTAAAAAAGTTCATTTTCTATGAAAATTGGATGCCTAAATGGTATTCCAATTTTATAATCTAAAATGTGACTCTTTCTGAACCTAACATGGAGGAGACTTATTTTTAGTTAATAGATCTAGCACAGGGCACTAATGTTTTTGATGGAAATGAACAACAGACCAAATTTCATTTATTCATGGAATATCAGCCCTACTATTAAGTGTAATTTACTTGACTTACATTTGCCTTCAAGGATTTCAGAGCACATCTGGGACAATACTTTCCATAATTCTTCATAAATATAAGGAAGAACTCCTTTTGTTTGAAAATTTCTACAAATACTGGATTAAATTTTCACCTTCTTGAGAGCTCCATGGGAAGTGTTTTAGAAAAAATGAGAATTTTGGGGGCATGAGTGAGAAAAGTTTTAGTATCAGGTAAATTGTGCCAAGAGATGAAATGGGATAATCCAATGCGGAGGTGCTTTCCTGACCTAGCGATCTGCAACCCACAGAACTGGCTGGTGTCAGGAGCTTCATGTTTTCCACTCCAGAATAGATTCAATCTGCAGAGCCAGAGCTCTGGATGGAATCTCAGTCTGCCTCTTACTCTCTGTATGACCCCTTTGTCATCCATGGAGTGAGGGAAATTATATTCTCTACTCAGAACTGCCGTGAGTGCGGAGTCAAAGAAGGTATGACAGTGACTGGCCCCGTGTCTGCCACACCACCCCATCATCACTGTGGTCTTCATCTACCTCCATAGCTTCAAAATTAACCCCACATCCAGTCTTGCTTCCTTTAAATTCATCCTCAAAGTTGCAGCCAGTGTGAATTTTCTGAAATATAAACTTGGTAATATCGCTCCCATGCATAAAATCATGCAATGTTTCTCTGTTGTTCATAGAATACTGTCCATGATCCCTAAAGTGGCAGACCTTCCAAAACCCAGTGCTGGCTTCCACATCTAGTATCTTCTCCTGTCCCTTCCTTCTCTGCCCCGATTTCCTGTCCCTGCTCTGAACTTGGCAAACTTCAGAACTATCTGATAATCCTAAAAACTTCCTTCCATTTACTTGAGCTCTCTGTCTGGACTTCCCCCTGCTTAGAACTTTCTTTCCCTTCTCATCCTCAAAAAGTTAGATCAAAATACTTTTTTGGGGGGGGAGGGGCAGAGGGACAAGGAGAGAAAGAATCCTAAGCAGGCTCCACACCCAGTATGGAGCCCCACGGAGGGTGGGGCTTGCTCTCACAACCCTGAGATATGACCTGAGCCAAAATCAAAGAGTCACTGGCTTAACCGACTGAGCTATCCAGATGCCCCCCAAATACATCTTTTTTTTTCCTTTGAAGCAAGAAACCCCAGTCTTGTGATGCACAGAGGAAGGGAAACAGAATCTGCTGGAGTGATGCTCAAAGAGGAACAGGTGTCAGTTTGCTCACCAAGGGGGGATCATCTTGAACTCATCCTTATTGCTGCTTTGCACGTTCCTGCTGTGGCCTGTTTGCTCACACTGCTAATGTAGTCATAATCTAAGCATTCCCAAAGTTGGCCTGGCCAGCTCACAATATATCTTCAAAAGCATCTGCAGCACAGATTGAACTAACTCTCCAAAAATATTGGGAAATGATAAACATATGATTCTGCTTAAGTAGTTACGTGGCTGCAGTTAACGTTGAAGATCATTTCTCCCTGTGCCTGTTTCAGCAGTATGTGTACACGCAGACAGTCAGGGAGCTCCTTCCCAATTAGCTCTGGTAAGTGAGCCAAAGGACAAGACAGAGAGCTGGGAGGTACTAATTTCTGTTTGGGAATATGGTGAATTTGGGGATACTATGGATGATCTTTACGGGACCCATACCTCCACCCTGCCAAGGCTCCATCACCCCTTCTTCTTATAAAGCCCCTGGAAGAAATATATGCACAAGAGAAAATGACAAATCAGAAACCAAGTACTTTATTATAATTAGGTGGGCTTTCACCTGAGACTCCAGTGGTAAATTCCTTAGTAGGTTGGGCTGGAGACATGGCTTGGAACACATAGTACACAAAAGCCTAAGGAGTTTTACTTACTTTTAAGCTCAGACACAAATCAAACCTGGGTGGCCCCAGGTAGAAAGAGACTTAAGAGAATAAGGCACCAGAGCATGCATTTGAGAAGAGCAGAAAGTATCATGTGGCTCTCCTCCTATATAGAATTATTACCCCACTCACATGACTACTTTAGGCTTGAACAAATGTAAGACAGAAACCAAGGATCACGGCTATGTAGTTATCCTCACAGCATAGTTACCCTGCCCACTGGAATGCGTACTCTGGGTAGTGTCCCAGAATCTCATTTTCCCTCTGCTCTCCAACTTACTCTTACATATGATCTTCTGCGTCAACACTCTGGCCTTGAAGCCATGGAACAAGTCAATTCCAGACTCTGAACTCAGTTTTTTCGTTTTTCAAGTGATGTATTAGGCAAGATGCATCTGTGGTGCTTTCCAGCTCTGATGTAATGTTATGTGACCATAAATAAACATTACCTTCTATAAAGCAAGAGGATTAGGAAAATCCAGTACTTCTCCCGATAGCAAAATGAATTCCTTTTGGATGTAAATTTTATTTTCAGAGTCTTCACACTTCTATCCCCAGGCAACTCTTTCACAGGAGGCTGCATGAGGGAAGGTGATTGACGGGGCCAACATCCATCCTGATCCTGCAGTGAAAGCCCCCAAATACCTTACTTCAGAAAGCTCAGAGCGTAAAAAATCAGGGAATTTACCCAATCTGCTCTCTAGAGAATTCTAATGAGAATCAAAATAGTCAGAAACAAGGAACAAGAATTTCCCATATGAACATAATGAGATAGTCAGCGTCTTCTCACTTCTCTTCCATGAAATTGTGTTTTAAAAACACTAATAATAACTTTTTTAATGTTTTAAACCCCGAAATCTGCATCTTCAATAAAATGCAGATATGACATGATGACACACAGGATCCATAAAATCCAAAATACACATAGAAGGTTGCCCCAAACCGGGAGTGGTAGAAGGTAAAAGGGAAGAAGAGATAAGAAGCAAGATGAGCAATAAGAGGGTCCAAAGCCTAGAAACATCAGCAAAGATACACTTTTTAGAAGTGAGGTTCATGACATAATGCACAAAAGCTATCACCCTTCTCTACAACAAGTAAGGGAACGGAGTAAGCAGGTTTGGTGGAGAGGCAGTGAAAAGTCCATCAACAAAAATCACATAGATCACCAGTATTTGCAGGGATCATGCTAACAATGGACCAGCAGAGAGCCTCCGGGATGTGAAACCTTTGAAGCTATTCTCCCACCCATAAGAATCTGCTGAAAATAGAGGGGCTCAAAACACTCATTTCATTCAGAGATGAATAATTACACAGGAACAAGAAAGCCATTCAAAGATACTATTGAAAAGTCTGGAAAAGAGAAGCAACATTTAGCATGAGATGAAGATTTCTCATCAGAAGAAAATTGTAAACAAACATGTCATGAATCGAAACATATTAATAAAACAATTGCTGTTATTAAAGAAGATTGCAAGCTGAAATGGAGTAGCTCAGAAAGATAGAATAAGACTACAGGAAGAGCTTACAGAAAACATAGCTGAGGTGGGCTGCAGAAGAAATAAGCAGCGATATCCTACATACAAAGAGAGAGAATAGGAAGGAAAACAAAGGGAATAGATATTACAGAAAATATAATGAGAGTCATAAAGGATAAAAATGAGGAAAGCAATAAAGAAGTGAAGGGAAGGAAGGAAGGATGGAATGATGGAAAGAAGGATGGAGGGAAGAAGAGAAGGAGGAAAAGAAAGAAAAAATTCAAAAAGAGTAGAAAAACCCAGAGCAGTAAAAAGTAGGCAAAGGAGAGCCTATATATATATATATATATATATATATATATATATGCACCTGTATATGCATAAAAAATTTTGGTAAGTCATAAGGTTTAAAGGGAGACTTCGGATTGTGTAGCATTTTATATATGTATTTTTAAGTTTTGGATAACATGGATTATTACATGTAAATTTTTTTAAAGCAGAAAAAAAAGAATAAGACAGAAGCACAATGGGAAGGAAGGAAAAGTAGCAGACTTGATCCAACCATTTATGTATGCAGATGTATTCAGCAAATACTTACTGAATGCCATTATAGGTCAGGCACTGTTCTCGGTACTGAGTATGCAACAATGAGAAGAAACAGGCAGAAACAGGAATTTCTGTCCTTCTGGACCTTCATTCTAAAGAAGGGGAATGGACAATAGACAAAGAAAAATATATTGTTTCTCAAAAGGTAATACATGAAGAAAAATAAGACACAGTAAGGGAAACAGAGCATGCCGGGAGAAAGAGGAGTTGCTACCCTGGATACATTAGTCAGGACGAGCCTCACAGATGAGGGGACATTTGAGCAGGGAGCTAGAAGAAGTGAGGGAGGGAGACATTCAAATATCCCAGGAAAAAGGAATGGGAAACAGAAAACGCCCTATGGCAGAAATGTCTTGGCTTTTAGTCCAGAATGGGCAGCATGCAGGAAGACAGAGGTGAGGGGGCAGAAATGCAGGGAGGTGATGGGGGCAGCATACGAATGGCTTGGAAGATCAGTTTAAGAATTTTAGCTTTTTCTCTGAAGGGGAGGAAATTTGAAGAGTTTCAAACAGAAAAGTGACATGACCTGATTTCTAGTTGACTTTGAAGCATCATTCTGGGTGCTATGCTAAGTTAGCAACTACTTAAACAAAGACCCAAAAAGCTAAACACTTCTCATTAAGATAACCGCAGAAGGTTGGGACACATTCTCAAAAGTTTAGGCACAGCTCGAAGTTTAGAGAATGGGCCCCTTCAACAACAGTGCCCACCCTTCCCTCCTACCCTTGCGTTGTCAATACTCAGGGGAGGTTGGTCTCAAAAGTGGTTGTCTTGGGAAAGTGTATGATTGGGGAGCGAAGCTAGGCCACCGTTCGTCAAAGCCAAGGGAGGAAGACCAAAAATCGCTATACACAGGATTGGGGGTGGAGCTTTCAAGAGGAGGCTTTCATTCTCTGATGTGTTATCTGCCTAATTATAGACTTCTAGAATTTTCCCAGTACTACCAGAAAAGAAGAATCGAAGGCCAGGGAAACAGGGCATCATGCAGAACTGTGTGAAGGACAGATACACAAGACCACTTTGCTTCCAAACTCATTGCAGAAGGTATGACGTTTGAATCCCAAGAACGCTGGAACTCTCAGAGTTAGCTGTGAAAGGTAAAAGAGACTGGGGTTCATAGTGTTGTCAGGGTCACCCCAGGGGCCTCTAAAGCACAGAGGGGTGCGGAGGTGGACACAAGGATGGGAAGGTGTCCGAGGCGATTTCTTGGCACTAGCTGTGTGTCTGCGGGGGCATGGCGCCACATCTCACAACAGTGACAATGAGCTAGAACAGAAGTTGTGAAAACCCAGAGAAAACACTTAGCTGCATCTACCAAAGAGACATTCATGTTTTCTTCTCTACCTATCATCCAAATCCTCAAAACTGGGGAAAACTACTTACCCTCTCCATACCAACTTGCATGCTGTTTGCGGAACTCCGTGATTATAATGATTTTGTGTTGTGCGTAGGCAAACTCTTTACAAAAGTTAATAGTACATGAATAAGTCACAGGAATAAAAGGTACCACACAGGGACTATATTCAGTGATATTGCAGTAGTGTTGCTTGGGGACAGGTGGCAGCTACACTTGTGGTGAGCACAGCATAGTGTAGAGCTGTTGAATCACTGAGCTGAGCACCTGAACGCAACATCGTGTGACAGCTACACTCAAAAGAAAAAGAAAAAAAAATACATGTAATATGCAAAAGGAGCCTAAGATGAGGTCAGAAAATGGCTTAAATTTGGCAGTCTATGATTGAATTCAACGCATTTATTTTCCATACCATAAAAGTGAAGGAGGAAATGTGACTTTCACAAGGTCATATGGCTGGTTAGTAGTAGAAGACAGAGCTCTTTTCTCTCAGTTCATTGCAGGACCTTACAAAGCTGATCGGAGGAGCAGGCAACAGACTAATCAGGTGACATGAGGGTGACGTGGGCACATTTATGCTCATAGCTCCTTGTACCATCTCCAAAAATAAATGGTTGCACATAGAGAAAACACAGAGCTGTGAACCAGAGCACTCACTACAGTGTGTTGTGATGATAATTTATAATGCCACTGCAATTACAGTAGAATTACGGCACGCCCAGCACCTAATAGACCTGTGTGCATACTCTTGAGAAAGATGAATGTGCTGGCATCTCTAGCTGCAGCAATGAGATTAAACAGCCCCCATCCCTGATCCCGCCATTGATTTTTGTAGCCCTCCCATTAACATGATAACTTCACATACCATCTCTCTATCATCCCTTGGAGGTGAAGCCATAGTTTTTGAGTATAAATAATTAGACCCTCAAAATCCAAAGTGACAAATCTTCCACACCTCCAATTGTCATGAATCAGGACACATAAATCAGGACCCCTTTTGAGGATATGTTCGTGGGGAGAAGACATGTTCACAGAATGAAACTGCTTTGTGTTTCTTTCTTCCTCTTTCCTTTTTTTGCCTCCCGTGCACACTTGGCTTTGGATGTGAATCAGTTAGGATAGGGTGACTGTACAAATCAGGACATTTTTGTAAAAGGAGTGGGGGGCTCTTACACTAAGGCCATTAGACCAAACAGGAATAGTACCCGGCAAAAAAAAGGGGGGGGGCACATGTTCCTTCTAGTTAAGGATCCTAATGCCTTATATCATGAGTGTTGGTCTTTGGTTTGGTGTTTCATAAAATGTTTTTCAATGGGTTGCTCAATATTGCCAAAGAGATAATACAACAAAAGGTAATCAGCTTATTACTTAATAGTGGCTACCTTTTATTGAGTGCCAATTTTGTGATCCTAAATATTTATGATTGAGAACACTGGACTGCTTATAGCAATCTAACAGGTCCATCAACCACTCTGTGTCTGAGTCTTTGATGAATATAAGACATTTGTACACAACAGCACTGAAAGAGATGAGCTATTCCTATTGTATGCAGATTTTTTTATATACATAATACCATCTACTCCTTTAAGGAGCCCAATGGGGCAGGTATCATTAAGCAATATTTTCAATGAAAACACTGAGATCAGCACAGATGAGCCATTTTCCTGAGGTCACAGAACTATTAGAAGTTGGAAAGCTTGGA
This sequence comes from Phoca vitulina, assembly GCF_004348235.1. Lineage (NCBI taxonomy): Eukaryota > Metazoa > Chordata > Mammalia > Carnivora > Phocidae > Phoca > Phoca vitulina. The sequence continues at coordinate 22,603,084 of NW_022589721.1, read as the reverse complement.
GGTGCCTGGATGGCTCAGTCAGTTAAGCGTCTGCTTTTGGCTCAGGTCATGATCTTGGGGTCCTGGGATGAAGTCCTGCGTCGGGCTTCCTGCTCAGCTGGGAGCCTGCTTCTCCCTCTCCCTCTGCCTTCCCCACACCCCCGCTCATGCTCTCTCTCTCTCTCTGCACTCTCTCTCTCCAATAAATGAAATCTTAAAAAAAAAAAGAGAAGTTGGAAAGCTTGTATTCAAACTGAAGTCTGTCTGACACACATCCTCACTTGTAACTACCTTACTGCATCACTGTGTTAGTCCTACATTAGTGTTAGTTGAACAAGGTTAAAATGCTTTGTCTAACCTGGGCTTACACCCTGGTCAATTTACTCATTTACCCATTGAACACCCATTAGGTATTTTATGTATGAATTTATTTATTTATTTTTTACTATTGATTTATACAAACTCATCTTGTTCCAGAAAGATTTATGGTAGTTTGCTATTGTAAAATACATACTTTTTAAAAAAATATATGTTAAGAAATCAGGAAGACAGCAAATAAGAGTAGAGAGAATGAGAGCAGAGAAAAAGAAGATGAGCCAAGGATGAAGTAAGTATTCAAAAGGTGAACAAGCTCTTATTAAACACAGCCACTGTGGCTGACACCATGTAAGAATCGGGAATTAAGATGTAAAATGACAGGGTCTCATCTCTTCATAAACTCGGATTCTAATGAAGGAGATACATACACAGACAGACAATTACAGGGCGCTAGGGAAAACTGGAAAAAATATACAAAACCCAGTGGGAGCACCTAAGGAAGACATACTCCCTTATATTTGCATAATGCTCATTGGGATCTGGTATTTTCCTAGCTTACTTGTTTGTTGTCTGTCTTCCCCTTCCAGAATGTAACCTTCAAGAGATGTGCAATCTAGTTTCAACTGTGTCTCCTCTACCCAGAATACTGCCTGCCACTTAGAGGTGCTCAATGAATGAGTGAATGAACAAGGTTCACTGGCATTAAAAAAAAAAAAAAAGCATTTTCTTTTGTACAGTAGGTAAATGGCAAAATGATTCCAGTTATATCTGTCTCCCTTAGACCTTGGAGGTGACCTGCTCAAGTAGTCACATCATACACTGAAACTAGGCAAAGATTCACAAACAGTGCTTGGAGAGTGGGTCAGTAAGTATGTATCAACCCACAACCAAAAATGGGGATGGCCATTACTAAGAGTGGTGTCAAAGCTGAATGATTTGTCCAGCTTGCCACACCAATAAGAAGCCAGTGGAGTGTTTCAGTCTAACTCCCTCTGGCTTGCCGTCTGTATACTTTCCACCACACCTCACTGTAGAAATGAAATCGGGTAGGAAATCTGAGAAAATACTGGAATAAGGAGAAAGTGAGAGGTTTAGGGCACAAAGGAAGAACACAGGAAGGTGGAAAGTCAGAATATACAAATGCTTATTGATTCGCTTTTTAAAAAATCAGATTTCAGCAACAGAGAAAAATTGCTGTGCATTAATCAATGTATCATGAAAATGCATTGAGACAGATCAATGGCCTTAGCCTTTTGAAAACTTACTGGTTTTAGCTCCTTTTATTCTCTTACATTTTCTTAGAAATCTCACCATGCATTTCAGAAATCGGTTTGAGAATCAGGAAAGAACTCTTGCCGAAGTTCTAGAAATCCCATGTTATAAGCCTATTTTTTTCAACCGTAACAAAAAGCTGAGGCAGTAACTTTCTCTCCTTTGGGCTTTGGTTTCTGCTTGTGTCAGTGAAGAATTTGGAATCAGCCTCCCAAGACTCTCTCTGGCTCTGTTTATATTTCCAGGGCTCTGGATAAAAACAGGAGACCAGTTCTGGTCCCAACTCAGGCCTTATATTTGGCTCATCTCTTTTGTTTTTTTCACTAATTTCCTACTCTCACAAATTGGGATACAATGTAGAACATTGACATGAAGCTTTGGGGTTCGAGGACCCTCTTTATATTAGCTTACTTTAAGGCAGGGCTATTATACGTTCACCTGATCTCACAGTCCTTTGCAGATCAAATAAGTTCATGAATAAGTGAGTACTCTGATAATGACCAATTGCAGCAATTTAAAGAATCAATTGTCTTTTGTGCTAATATTATTTTTATATAGAGTTGGTGGTAGCCTGTTTTCAAGCCAGGTTAAAAGTATTTTTCTAGAAGACAGGTTAAGACAAATGTAAAGATAGAAAGACTCTCTGTGGTTTTTTAGATTAAGAATAAAGTAAGATAAAATTAGGGGTGCCTGGGTGGCACAGTAGGTTAAATGTAAGACTCTTGGTTTTGGCTCGGGTCGTGATCTCAGGGTCTGGGGATCAAGCCCTGTGTCGGGCTCTATGCTCAGCATGGAGTCTGCTTGGGACTCTCTCTTCCTCTCCCTCTGCCCCTCCCTGCCCCCCCCCTCTCTAAAAATAAATAAATAAATAAATCTTTTTTTAAAAAGATAAAATTAAATGAAGTAGAATAAACTAAACTAAACTGAAATAGAATGGTTTCTCTTACATGGTTGAGAAGAAGGATTTGGGCCCAGAAAACTAACAAGAAGCAATGTAGTCAATAAGGATAGAAAAAGTAAAAGGCAGAGGGGCCTGGGGGCCTCCATGTCCTCACCTGTATATGAGAGGTCAAACTCGGTGGAGGAGAAGAAGCAGAGACCAGCTGCCAGTTCAAGTGCCTACAGTGCTACCCAGCCCTAGAAGCCACCTGATGTCAGAAAATGGGGAGTCCAGGTTATGGGGTGCTGTGGGACATGTATACCTTGTAAAGAATGCAGCCTTTTGTCACCTCTAGCTATATTTGCCCTGCACAATTACTCAGAACATAGGCCTTTTTTGGTAAAAGATGTGAAAAATTTGTATTACAATGTCAAAAAAAAAATCTTGATTTTTAAATGTTGATGACTGAATTAAAAAAAAAAGAAAAAACCTCTGGGTGGTTAAAAAGATATCAGTCTGAGTCTAAGTATGTGACAGTTTTCCATCTTTGTGGTAGATTATCTCTAATTTGTTTTATTGCTCTGACAGTCTAAGATGCTATGAGATGCCCATTGGTATGGGAGTACTGCCTGAAAACAAACCTGTAGGTCATGGATGACACTGAGTAGTGATCATTACAATAGCAACATTAATATCTTATACACACATGATAAATAGCTACTTGCAAACCACTTTGATACCTGTTGTGTTTTGTTTTATAACTTTCAAAGCAACCCTGTTAGCAAAGGCAGATAGATATTGGGGAAACTGATATCCAAGGAATGTTAAAGGACTGGTATAAGATTCTATGGCAGGTTAATAACAAAACTTAAGGATGGTATGTCAAATGGTATGAATGAGCATTTTCCTACCAGTCCAACAATAATAAGAGTAGCTACCATGTAACCAGTACCCACTAAATTCTGGGAACTTTATTAAGGGGCTAGGTTATAATTGGATTTCAAACTTATACCAGTTATCTGAGGTAAGCAAAGTAGCCCCAAAGATGACAGACTCTGGGGCTCAGAGAGTTTTAATAACTGAACAAGGACACAGATGCTCTGTGTCCAATCCCCAATCCCCAATAAAAGGGATTTGTTGGTTATTGTTATTAAAATTCATCTGCAACTTCACTAAGATAATGGACAGAACAGAGTGGTGAACGCATGGGCTCTGCACCCTGCTGCCTGGATGTGAATCATGGCCCTGCACCACATTAGCTATAAACATTCTTTTTAAGCAGAAATTTTCTAAGGTTTAGATGTGGGTACCAAAAACTGGGGAGCTAGGAGTAGGAAATCAAGAAAGTGGTGTCCTTTTATTCCCAGGCAACAAAACTTTCCATTAATCAACGCATAATGAGTTCCATCCATGAGCTCAGAAGGTGAAAAGATTCTTTAGAGAATACCAATGAAAGTTTAAACCATAATTATTCCACCCATATGAGCCATGGTTGGAGGGGAGGAATTGATGTCAGAGATACTTCGGCACAGTAAGAAGCACACCAAGTCCTGAGTTAGATGCTCTGAGAGTAATTCCTAGCTGTGTCCATTACCAGTCCCATAGCAGAAGCAAGTCACTTAACTATTCAGAGCCTCAGTGTCCTCAGGTGCAAGCCGGAGCTAGAAATAAGGCCAAACTCATGAGACTGTGAAAATCAAATCAAATAACATAAAATTATTATGTATGGTATAAAAGGATATTCTAAAATAAGCTCATATTCTCGCAGGAAGCAGTTAGAGGAAATTAGGCAAGAGATGGAAGTAAAGCAGGTGTCCACGGGAAGCTGAATTCCAAGACTGCTATTCTCTTGATGGACTTCCAGTCTCCGGTGCCTAGGTCTACCATCTACTTCTCTTTGTGTGCTTTCTTCCTCCTTCTCTTTTTAATTGCAAAACTTCATTTCCTTATTCCCTTTAGCTGTTTCATAGGTCATTGCTCTTTAGGGATGGAGGTTATTTCTGAGATTCAGTTTCCTTTTCATTCAACCATGTAATAATATTTCCATATCTGGCAAGCTCCCTCTAGAAGGGGAGCCAGCAAATTGTGGCTCTCTCAGCGCTGGATGGAAATCACTTGCTTAGATTTAAATCCCCAATAACGTTTTTAATACTCGGTATTAACCAGGTCCATAAATACGTCAGAGATAATGACCACCCTTTCTGTATGAGCAGTGACAGTCAATAAATTATGGAATTTGTGAGTTGCCTGCAATTCTGTGCAAAGTGTTTGGATGTGTTAGTGTGAGAGCCTGCCCTCATATACATATGTGTGTTTTAATGGAATCTTCTAGAAAGAAAATATTTCATTGTCTATCTCCTTAGAAACGGTCACACCAGATGACACCAAGTACCACTTCTCATCAGTTTTATCTTCACAGAGGAATAAAAGGGATTTGTTGGTTATTGTTATTAAAATTCACCTGCAACTTCACTAAGATAATAAACCCTGAAGGTCTACTTGTCAAGATCTGCAAATTTCTTCTCGGCTGCAGTCCCTTTCATTCTTATGCCGAAGGATCTATGTGAGGAAATGCCAAAAGGGTTGGAGGAAAGGGAAGGAAAAGTTTTGATAAAAGGGTGAATAAGGTCTTTTCAAATGGGGATAAGGAAAGAAAGACCAGTGGGTATGGTATCCTCTATGAACCTTATGCAAATCAGGCACCTAGAGCTACTTGTCTTTATTAATAACAATTGCAAACTTTATCGAGCACTCATTTCCTGCCATGGGCTAGACTAAACACTTGGCAAGCGTTGTTTCATTTTATTCTCAGTAAATCAAGAAAGTCAAACTATTTCCTCAAGAGCATGCATCTAATAATTGAAGACCCTAGTCAGTGACTGGATGGGTAATTCTGCTTTCTTCTTTGGTGCTCTATTAAGTATTCTACTTGTCCACAAATATAAACCACAGTCTAAAAGATAAAGGAACAACTTGATGTCCATGCATCTTACACCTTCATCTTGTTTCTGTATTGGTTCAGATCTTGATCAAGGATGACAATGGATATTGGCTACTGGACACTCAGATCCCCAAATCCAAACACTTTAATGTGGCCCACAATGACATGCTTAATCCGACCCCTAGCACGTCTCAAATCATAGCCTTTTCCTTTGGTAGATTAAAAACTGGCCACCAATACATTGCAGTTCCATCAAAAGATGGAGACGTTTTCCTGATACCTTGAATCTGCCCTGTGGCTAGTTTTGAGCAGTAGAATTTGGTGGCAGTGATATTGTATACCTCCTGAAACACAGCCTCCTGGGGCCTTGCTGCTTCCTGCCCTCACTCTCTTAAATATTGCCTCCCAGTAAAGAAGCACAAATGAGTCTATTAGAAACGTGGCCCAGCCAAGACCCAGTAGCAGCTGCCAGAACAAGGTCATCTATGACCAGCCAGCCCCAATCCAGCCACCAGAATGACTAGAGCTGCAAGTCTTATCTTATAAGACACTGAGTTTGGGGTGGTTTGCTGGACAACAACAGATAACTGGAACACCCCTCACCCTCCAGGCTTGGGTTACAGTCTCTCTGGTCTCTCAGTTCATGGAGACCACCACTGTCACTCCCACCCAAGGGACTTTGAATATGTATGACCCATACCTGGAAAGTTTCCCCCTCCTGACTTGTCAAATAGTTTACTCCTTTTCATCATTCAGGCCTGAGCTTAAAAATTCATCTCCAGAGAGAACACTTTACTGACCATCTCTATACAGTAGATTGCTTATTTTTTGTCCATATCAGCCCCCTGCCTATTTTTTTCATTGCATGTATAACAAGCTATGATTGGTTTGGTATTGCCTGTTTCCCTGCCACCCAGCTGTAAGCTCTGTGAGAATAGGTAGGGACAATGCGTGTCCTCTTCTCCATTGCACCCAAGGAGGGTGCCTGACAGAGTCTTGTCCACATTCCTTTGGATCCCATTACCATTTTTGTACATATTTCTGCCCAAAGTGTTCATATTCCCAGCAGCCAGTACTTTCTTCTCTTTGGGGAGGGCTGCCCCCAGGCTGCTGAAGCCCAGCTGGAGCTGCCTGCCCCAAAACACAGAGAACTGAAGACTGGGAATTTGTAGAGCCTTAACCAATGACCAAGGAGTGGGATGGTGGGTATAAATACTCCAGCTCCCGTTCCCCTGATCAGGACAACTCTGAGGTATGATCTACATTATCTGCAGTGCTCACCTGCAGAAGTAAGCAGAGTTTCCCTCCATGGGACCCTTCTTGCTTATTTTCTTCATTGTGCCCGTGGTAGATGCCCAATACCAGTGACTGGCTTCCTTTCATTTCCTGTCCTACTTTCTCAATCCCCTGAAGGTTTTTTCAGTCATTTATACAAATCCTTGTGTGAGAATCTTCTTCTAGATAAGCTTCTCTAAGACAGTACATTTGTTGAATTAATTTGTTAAAGCAAGTCTTGATTTTCACATATTTGCTTTTCACATGGGCACCCTTAAACCAACCTCATCTTTGGAATTCAGACATTATAAGGAGCATCACCTGCTTTTGCAACCATGTATGTGCAATTATTTCAATGTTTTGCTACAGTTTTCCCTAATGTTTTATAAAGATAAGTAAGAAATGGAAAAATGAAAGCCCTGACACCAGCAGTTAAACAACTGAGACACAGATAAAAACCATTTGGTGTGTTCATAGCAAGGAATCTCTGGTTCCGTTGGAATCTGATGAATTCAAGCTCTTCAATCATAAAGAACAGGTACCAAATTAAATAGCATATAGGAATCTTTGCAAATAGATCATCTAAGACTGTATTGAAAGATGAGCCTTATTGAAAGATGTGGAGAGATCTTTAAAAAGTATGGAAATGATGAAAATTGGCATCAAAACCCCTTCCAGAATTCCAAACGCAGGGAAGTGGAAAAAGAGAGCAGTTCTTAGGGTTGAGCATGCTTTGTGCTCCCTTGTCAAGAGGAGAGATAGTCCTCTACTCAAGTCTTGCCTCACAAATATTTAAAGAAATCTTGTAAAATCCTATGAAACCACCCTTGCAGCCTCACGCTGAGTTCCCTACTGAGTCTCTTGCAAAATCACCACTAGCCAGTCATTTTCCTACATTTTAAAATAAATTTCTTCTCCTTCCCAAATGTCACTTTAAATAAGCTGAAAAAAAAAATCAGGGTTTTGAGGCAGGAAATTACATAAGAGTAGAACTATTTGCATTTAATGTTCAAACCAATTTTAATGTTTTAAATAATCATTGCATAATCAAGAATTTTAGTAATGCTTTTGGATTCCGTGGAACATGACTCCTCCATAGCACATGCAAAGTTTGGGGTTTTTTCAGCTTTTATATGGGTTTTTTTTGGAGGGGGGAGAATTAATGTATTATGCATGACAGAAGAAAGTTTTACAGTCTGACGGAATAATACAAATCACAGCTCTGCCACCAATTATGTAACCTTCTGGAAGTTGATCTTTCTGAGCCTCAGTGTATTCATCTGTAATAATGCTTCCTATGGAGGGCTGTCACGAGGATTAAATTAGAGAATTTAAATAAAGCACATAGGGCATAGCCAGCATTCACTGAATCTTGATTCTCTTTCCCATGCTCCCATCAGAGAACAGTGGCTTTGAATGATTTTGCAAACAATTTGACTTGGCTTGAAGAACAAGTCTGAACTTCTTAGCATGATGCACAGGCCCCATGTGATCTGACCTCTGTGTGTTTCTCCTGGCTCATCCAACTCCTGTCCCTTTCTCCACCCATCACTCTGCTTCTAAAGGAGCAGCACATGGGGCTACTTGTGCCTAGAAAGTGTTGTGCTCGTTTTGACTGCAGGCCTTCCCTCTGGGCTCAGAGTGCCGTCCCTGGAATTTGGTCCAGATGAGACATCCTCCTGGACTCCTAGAGGTCCCACACCCTCCAGCCCAGGGAAAATGGCTGTCTTGTACAGTCTCCCAGAAGCCTGGGTCTCTCTCTTACACAACACTTGTTACTTAGTTTTGTAAATATCTGTAATATCAGTTTCCTCCATTAGATTATAACTTCCTCAAATAAGGATAAATCTCTTTCCATATAAAATTCATTTTATTATTAAAACAGCCCTATGGGATAAATAGTCTCAGCCCCATTTTAGAGGTGGGAGAAACAAAAGAAAAAACCCAAATTAAATGATTCTCCCATAACTAGATATCTAGTAAGCAACAGAGCCAGCTCTGTTACCCACATGCTGGAAACCCATCTCCTGCCCCAGGCTCAGGTTATGAGGCCTACAGGTACTCAGTGAAAACCAAATGAGCAAATGATTCCATCTCCGGGAGTAAACTAAGACCCGAGGAAGGATAAAGATAGTTTGAGGCCAAAGCCCACACTGTCAAACTGATGATTTGTTGGAAAGAAGGCAAAGAGCTAGCAAATAAAACCTAGAGCTTGGAAGAGCCTCTTACCTCTGGTGTCATAAGTTGATTCTGGAATAATGGAGCATACATTGCCTTGGGGACAAGGAAACCTGAATTCTAGTGTCATTGTGGGTGACCCGCCCCTTGACACACCTCTCTCACTCTATCTATTAACTAAGAGCAATGGATGAAGTGGATTCAGAAGCCCTTCCAGGATTAGATGTTTATGTTCTGTGATTCTAACAGAGCAGTACCACTCCAAGGGCTTACACTTGCTGTCCCACTGTCCTTCTGCCTTGTTAATGGTATACTCCTCACCATCATTTCTATCTCAACACAAATGTCAACACAGGAGTAATCATTAATAACATAGACTCTGAAATACTGGCTTTGTGACTCCAGAGGATCATGATCTTAGATGTCACTTAACTTTTGGGACCTCTGTTTTGCATATCTGTCTCCACTGTGGAAGGGTAGAGGTATTGTTGTTTAATTGCCTAGCACCTACAGCATACTTGTACATGGTAGGCATGGCCATGAAAGGAAAAGGAAATTGGTTTTGTGGATTTTTGCCAACTCATGGTGCATTATGTTATTACATATTATTTAAAGCAATCCTAGCCAAATGTATAGAGGTAGTTACAGATATAGATATATAAGTAGAGATAAGCAGAGAGGTAGAGATGAGGATGGAGATATAGGGATCCAGAGGCAGTATTGTCACCTCTATCTCCAAACTTTGGATCAACGATTGAGTGAACCAGTTGTCGTAGAAGAAAATGATTGCTCACCATCACAGTTTTGTGTTCAAGTTTGATTTGGACTGACACATGGGACAATGCAATGTTTATACAAACTGTGGTTGAAAATATTGGCAGGATACAGAGGTCAAGTCCACATAGCACAGAAAACACTAGTAAAAACAAATGTTCAGTTCCAATGCACAAAAGGACAAATGCAGGGAAATGTTGGAAGTAAGATTTTGAAAGTAGGATTTAATTTCCCTTTAATTTCCTTGCTAGATACTTGACATTATATAAAGCCCAGTCTGATTTGCATACTCAAAGACCCACACTTGAAATCCACATTTCCTGATTTACATTGTGTGAACTGATCTTCACAAAGCCAGTTGATTTAGGTCTCTCTTCAGCTACCAAGGAAAACAAAAAAGGAGAAGAAGAGGAGAAACAAGAGGAGAGAAAGAGAATGAGAAGAAGAGGAAAAAAATTAACCTCAGAATTAAAGCTTACAGTTTTAATGACAGCCAACATATCTTAATCTTTTGTCCTTCCCTCCAGATCAATAAGGCCAAAATTTCCTTAGGTACAACAAACTTCACACATCCTCCAACATATGCAAATCCATATAAATATGAAATATTCTCCTTTCAAGGTTTGGTGTGTGTGATATTGAATTAGGTATGCAGACATGTTCTAGATAAAGGCTACAAAGAATGACCAAAATAATATAATATGATGATTCAGTACTCTCTCTGTTTGCAACTGGTGTGTGTGTGTGTGTGTGTGTGTGTGTGTGTGTGTGTGTGTGTGCATGTCTAAGCTTATGGATAAACGAAACCTCTATTTGGTGAGTTGAATAAAGATCTCCCACCTCTTAATTTTCAGAGACTTTAGAACCATAGAACAAGCAAAGCCATCCTCTCCATCCAGGTGAGGCCATGTGATCACACCAATCAATGGGGAGGGCGAGCCATGAGTGTCATCTCCAGGTTTTTGGGCCACTGTAACCATCTTAGGTTAAGAAGCAGCTCTACCTTCTCCAATCTCCCTTCCCCCATTATCCGACTAGAGACAGAGGATGCTGAGGCCCTTGAGGATGGTGATTCCACAAGATGGAAAAAGGCCTGTGTCACTGAATCGTCAGATGGAAAACACCCACCCTTAACCAGGAATACCCATATTGGATACCCTTGTATCTTCCTCCTCTTTATCCCAAGATTCAGCACCATGCCAAACTCACAGTAGGCATGCAATAAATATTTGTGGAATGAAAGGTCAGCCCTTATTTCAACTGTAAAACAGGAATAAGAATCTTTTAAATACTTGAAATCAAGATACTGAATCCTACGATTTTCTGAGTTCTTTACACTCTGAAGTCGAAAATCTCTGGTCCAATAAATTGTCCAGATTCTTCTCCTTTGGTATGTTTTCAGTTTATCTTTGGCTCTGATTTTGTAAAATTCCATTCCTGTGATTTTTCCCCCCAATATCTGTCTATATTTAGTGTTGTACACACTATCTGGTCCTGGTTTGAGGTGGGGGGAAAATACTTCTCTTTGGTTTGCCAAAGCAGATCAGAGCAGCTAATATTTATTAAGGAGTTGATAAGAAAGAGCACTCTGCTAAGCAAATTGCATGATTGAGTCCAGGCTCTCCACTAAGCAAATTACATGCGGTGGCTCATTTTTTCAACACCCTATTATCCTCACTCCATAGGTAAAAAAACATACTTAGAGAGATTAAGTGACTTGTCCAATGTCACATACTTAGTAAATAGTAGATTTGGGATAAGAACAGAGGTTCATCTGGTTTAAAACCTAGGTTGTAATCTCCAGGCTATGCCATCCGGTGGCAAGCAACAGAGATTGACTTCAGCTCATCTAAACAAAAAAAAGAAAGAAATTTATTGGAAGGATTGAAGATGAGTGTAAGGAGAAAAAAATCCCAAAGAAGTAAAAAGGAACAGGCAGGGATCAAAGCAACTCCTTTGAGTCCAGGAAAGAAGGATTAACAAACAGCCTTTTCTTCAGGGAGGGTTCTGGAGCTGGGATGCATCTGTTTTCAGCATTTGTGTTACTCTGCTCAAGAATCAAATTCCATGCCAAGACTCTGGCCTCACTCACATCACCTGCCCACTCCTTGGTCAAGGGAGAGAGGGCACTATGAGTTAGCCCCATCAAGACTGTAGTCAGTGGGATGAGGTACCCCCAAAGTACAATAAGGGTGCTATCACTGGAAATAGAGGGATGGGACACAGAGAGGCTAAACAGGAGATATCCACTTACAGAACAATGCAAAGGGAACGGATGATGTATCCCCAATGTACGAGAAGCTACAGAGCCAACGTAATGCTGAAATGTATTTCCAGCCCCTCTCTGCACTCAGCAAAGCCTAAACTCAGATCCCTCCTTTGTTGAAGAGAATTGGTTGGGGCTTGAATTGGGTTCGAACTGTGTTCTCCCATTTATTAGTTATATGTCTTTGGAAATTTACTGCACCTCTTAATGTCCCAGTTTCTCCAACAATAAAAAAAACTCTGGTACCACCCATCTACCTAGCTGAACACAGAACACCTATGGGCAAAACTTGTGGCTTCCAAGTGCTAGTACATGATCAAGCACTCACCAATCTGTGACAAAACTTGGTGTCAAGGTGTCCTTTTGAATTCATGATGATAAGATACAGCAGTTGTTTGGGTTTTTTTAATGTTGTGATGAATTTTCTAATTGTTAAACTAAAATGTTGCCAGCCCTATGTCTGCCCATCAGTTCTTTCCATAATTTTACTTATTCATGAATCTCAGGATCTGAGAATACCTTGCACATACCACTTAACCAGCAGCATTTTCAGATGCTTCTGCACAGTGTACTTGAATCAAAGGAGTCCTTACTCCCTGTCTCCTTGCTCTCTAGCCCCTACTTGCTTCATTTGTCCTTGTGAAATTATGCATTGATTCATCCATCTGTTTATTTTTCTCTTAGAATGTAAGTTTCATGATATCAGGGCTATTTTTTAAAGATTTATTTGTTTTAGAGGGAGAGAGCAGGGGGGAGGGCAGAGGGAGAGGAAGAAACAGACTCCCCACTGAGCAGGAAACCTGACCCAGGGGCTCCATCCCAGGATCCTGAGATCATGACCTGAGCTGAAATCAAGAGTTGGATGCTTAACTGACTGAGCCACCCAGTCGCCCCAGGAATGAATATATATATTTTAATTCCTCTCTGTATTCTCAGGTGTCAGCACACTCCTTGGCACATGTTAGCATGCTAGTTCCTCCAAAAAATTAAAACAAACAAAAACAAACCAAAAAATCAAAAAGCAAAAGCAAAGCACAAAAAAACTTTAAAAAAAAGACTTTGGAATAAATGAAGACTGAAGTATCCTCCCTGTAGAGCCAGAGAGAGCTCCTGTGAATACACTCTGCCACAGCTCTCCGAGCCTCAGTCTTCTCATCTGCAAAATGGCCTGAGCGTCATTGGGAGGAAATTGAAGCAAAGCTTCCATTTATAATAGTGTCCACTCATGGCTAGTGTCTCTGGCTATATTTTAGTATTGTTCCCAAGTGTTTTTCCAAGTTTGATGTCCTATTTCCTCGAAATAAGACAGTACCTCCCTGTGAGGCAAGGAGCACATCCTATACTCCTCTGGTACCCGCTGCTGCAGTAAGCACGACCAGGATCAGGAGGAGCCTCCTGAGCACGGAGCAAGCTGTACTCATCATGGGTGCCCCAGAGCATCGGCTAAAAAATGAATCCGATTGGTGGCAAGTGAGCAAGAACAGGCAAGGCCTGAAGACAAGAACACGACTTAGTAGATCCAAAAACCAGCGGAAACTAAGCAGCTAAAGAAAAGGAGAGATCTGGAAAAGAAATGCGATAGACTCTATGCAGACTATGAGCAAAGACCTTGCTAGATCCAGCCTTAAGACTCTTTGAATCATTTGTATGTGTAAGTTCTTGGGTGTTGATACAGGGAAAAAAATTCTTCTCATGACTTTTATATTTATCTCTTAGACTATTCCTAGCAGTCGAAGTTCCAGAATTACCGGGGAGAGATTATCTCAATAAGTTTGTAAAGTAAGAAAAAATAAACGAATAGGGGGAAGAAGGAGGGAAGGAAGAAAAGAAGAAGAGAAAAAAGGAGAAGTAGGGAGGAGGACAGAGACTCCAGTTCTATCCAGGTGGTCCTGTAAGGTCAATTTGTCCCCTTTGACCTAGGAATCAACCCTAGGGAGGAGATACATAGATGATAGATAGATGAGATAGATAGATAGATGATAGATGATAGATGATAGATAGATAGATGGATAGATAGATAGATAGATAGATAGATAGATAGATAGATAGATAATAAAGATAAAAATGGAAGGAAGGAAGGAAAGAAGGAAGGAAGGGAGGAAGGAAGGAAGGTAGATTGGATAGGTAGGTAGATGATAGATAGATGATAGATAGACAGATGATAGAGTCTTTTAAGGCTTTAGGCATTTTAGGTATGAAGATGTTCTTGCTGGATTTACTTAAAAGAGCAAAGAAGAGCAAACAATCCAAATAAACAACATATTATGCTGAAGGAGGTGAAATTGTGGCAGACCTCCTCTGCAGAACTGTGGAGAGCAATTTAAATGCTGCATCTTGCAACATTTTTTAAAAGGGCTTATAATGTTACATTTTTGTTTTTTTTTTAATCATTGTAACAGCTTTACTGAGGTAAAGTTCACATGCAATACAAGTCACACTTTAACATGTGAAATCCCATGTTTTTAGTATATTCAGTGAATTCTACAATATCACCCCAATCAATTTTAGAACCTATAATCACCCCCCCCCCAAAAAAAATACCTTACTCACCAGCAGACAATCCCCATGTTTCCTAATCCCTAAGGCCCAGGATACACTTTCTATTTCTATAGGTTTGCTGGTTTTGAACATTTCATAAAAATGGAATAATGCAACGTGTGACCTTTTGTATGTGGCTTTTTCACTTAGCTTTATGTTGTCAAGGTCCACCCATGTTTTAGCACCGATCCTTCATATCTCTTTTAAGACTTATATTCCCTTGGGCCGATATAGCACAACTTGCTAACCCACATTTCACTTGATGAACTTTGTATTATTGCCGTTTTTTGGCTATTACAAATAATGCTATTATGAACATTCAAGGACAAGTTTTTGTGTGGACGTATGCTTTCATTTCTTTCGGGTGGTTACCTAGGAGTGGAATTGCTGCGTCATATGGAAACTCCCTGTTTCACTAATTGAATAGCTGCAAAACTTTTTTCCAAAGTTTTTTCCAAAGTGACTGTACCATTTTACATTTCCACACTAGCCGTGTGTGATGGTTCCAATTGTTCCACATCCTATCATAGTACATTGTCCAAAAGCAGACTATAAAATCAAAGAAATAGTATCATCAAGGAGCGATATTTCTTCTAGTTTTTTACATTTTCCAAATACCTCCTTATCCTCTGCATGTTTTAGGATGACACATATATATTGGTTTTGCACCCTCTGTGCATCAAGAACCAGTTCAGACCATTGAGTTTGAAGGTCACTCAAGTCAAGAGTTTAGGTTCACCTTGGCTGTGCTCGGTGTCCTTCCTTCCTTTCTCATTGAAACATTACACAGTCCTGGGGTTGCTGACATTCCCACAATGGAGGGGAGGAGGATGGTTCTTCATTCCCTGGAGATTCCAGCCCCATCCATTACCAGAGAAAAAACCCCTCACATTGCTGAGGGAGAGAGGGTCTCTGCAGAGCAAGCAACAAATGGCCAACTGTCTTGAAGATTATCACTCTATCCACAGACTAACAGACCCAGCTAACTTTATGCAACCAACTGCCTGGTGTTCCCCTGAACCAAGAATGTTTGGTTTGCTTGGATGCCCCATCACTTTAGAAGGTGACTCATTTGCTTTCTGCCTCCCTCTGTAACACACAGAACCAGCTGCTGTGGGTTTTCTTTAGACTTCAGATTTAATGTGAATGAGGGGAAGCGTTGAGAAGCTGTTAGGGATTAAAAATCTGGCCTCACTTTCTATTGGTACAACTAACTTTTAATTAATAGCAGAAAAAAAAAAAAAAAAAAAGGAAAGAAAAAAGCTGTATCATCAATCCATCCAGATGTCAGTTGCTGTTTAGCTGTTAACGCTTACTTTTTATTGCACTGAAAACTCCCAAGATGTATTTTGACATTATTTACCCTCCTTTGTAATTAGAGTTAGCAAGACCAGCATCTTTTAACACGAGAGTGTTCTTTAAATACCTGCCACCATTTTGAAAGCTTCCAACCTTGTGAAACCTATAATTATAACTTTTACTGTATTATGCTGCTTAGTTTCTTTTAGATGAAAAAAATCCTTTGGCTCTTTGGTCATAGACACTGAAAACAGGCTGTAAGAATGTACGAGGCTATGAAGACTAACGAAGAAAAGCCTGGGCACACCAATTTCTTTTATGATGCCAATTCAGTGTGTTCGAGGCTCTGCAGCACAGAGGGAGGCTCTGCCACTTACAGGTCATCAGCTGTAGTGGGTTGAATGGTGGCCCCAAAAGATGTGCCCATGTGTTAACCCCTGGAATCTGTGAATGTGACCTTATCTGGATAAAGGTTCTTGCAGATGTTGTTACATTACATATCTCAAGACGAGATCATCCTGGACTATCTGGATGGGCCTTATCTTCAATGACAAGTGCCCTTATAAGAGAAAAGGGCAGACACAGGGAGAAGAGGGGAAGGCATGTGAAGTTGGACACCGAGGCTGGAATTAAGCCAGTGAGTGCCCAGAGCCCCCAGAATCTGGAGGCGCCAAGGAAGGATCTCCCCTAGAGCCTTTGGGGAAAGTGTGGCCCTGCTGACACCTTGATTTCAGACTTCTGGTGCCCAGAGTGGTGATAGTTTATGGTCATTTGTCACAGCAACCCTAGGAAACTAACACACGAACTGTGTGATCTTGGTGATATTACTTCACCTTCCTGAGTCATTGCTGCCCCATCTGTTAGATGAGAGCTGTAACACCTCCCTGTAAGGTTGCAATGGGAATTAAACCTAATGCAATACCAACGACCTGGCGCTTAGTAGGTTCAATAAATGGCAGTTGTAGTTATCACATTGTTGTTATCAATACTATCAATTTCATAAAACTTGAAGGGAAGTAATAATCAGAGACCCAAGAAGGCTTGGAGACTCTGTCCACGCCGCTACCCCTCCCCCCCAACCTGGGCCTCTAAGATATGCTATGAAAGACTGGCCTATTTTTAATGCAGGGTCTGAACTACTGAAGGTTTGTAGTCAGGGATTTTTTTCAACGGCCCCACCCTATGCTGAGATCCATGATAAACGCTAAGCTGAGTAAATATTAAACCAACCAAAGTGGTCAAGGAAGCAGGTTATAATTAAGCTGGTGTTACAGTCTATTAACCCCTTTTATAGGAACAAAACAATGGTCCTTCCATAAAAGAAACCCAACTTGAACCACAGGCTGGAAAATCTCAAGAGAATGGAGTCTAATTTGATTAGCCAGTACTGTTTCTCCTCTCAATCAACTCTGGCCCCTTTAAGACCAATGGACTCCCAGTTACAGAGAGAAACTCAGTCTCTCCCTTTTTCTGGCTCTCGTGCCACCTTGAGGTCTTCACTCATCTTTTCTATGACTGGGATTACCCTCCCTCAGTCACTACCATCTGTTTTTACTGCTCTCACTGTCCTAGTTCAGGCTCCCCCAGACCTTCCACAGCTGCTATCCCCTCACTGATTTTATTCTTCCCTCTGGGCACCCCTGTAGACCATTCACATGCAGCAGCCTGAATGCATGAACTTTTACAAACAAATTACTCCATGCCAACTTAAGCACCCCAGCGGCTTCCCATCTCCCTTGGAAGAAAACCCAAGTGTCTTGCCCTGGAATGCCTAACATGACCTCCCTCCCTGGGCTCTGTCATATTTACCTCCTTTCTGCTCCCCAAACTCACCAAGCTCATTCCCTCCTTTGGGACTTGCCTTCTGGTTGTCCTTCTGCCTACAAGGCAGTCCCTTTCCTTTCCTATGACTGTCTCCTTTTGACACTGAGCTCACTTCCGTGTCACCTCTTCAGAAAGACTCTTTGACCACCAACCACTTTCAATTCCATCACCCTGATAAATTTCTTCTTAGTATTTATCGCCATCTGAATAGGCATGTTTATTAATTTGCTCACTTGGTTTCTATCTCCCTCTTTAGAATATAAACTTCTTATGAGCAGGAACTTTGTCCATCTTGGTCACTGCTCTGTCCCCACTGCCTAGAATAGTACCTGGTTCATCAAAGATGACCATAAATATCTATCCAGTGTTCAATGATTATTGACTTAGAGCAGTCATTCTCAACGGGGAGAGATTTTGCCCCCAAGGGATATTGTCAGTGTCAGGAGATATTTTATTTTGTCATACCTGAGGGGGTTACTGGTGTCTTCTAGTGTGAGTAGAGACCAGGTTTGCTACTCAACATCGTATAATGTGCAGGACCATCAAGAATTATCTGTTCCAAGTGCCAATAGTGCTGAGGTTGAGAAACCCTGACTTGTAGTCTACACACTGTCTACAGACACCGTACAATGTGCCAAGGATCCCACAGAAGGACTACTCAGTGCTTGACACAGAAGCTTTTGTGAGGGAAAAGGGCAATATAAACAGATAGCAACCATCATGTATAATAATTGCCTTACGAAGGGTAGGTCCACAATGTACAGAACACTTAGAAGTGGCACATACTCTAACAAGGACCGTAGGAAAGATTTACCAGAAGGGACACCCAAGCTTTTCCTACTATACCAGTTTCTCTAAACGTTCATTACCATATCCACATACCACCTGTTCTATGATGTATACAGTATTTTTTCCCTCCAAATCTGTTGCAATCTAAATACATTTTTTTTAAATACATTTATTTTTAAAATTTGATCTTCCTAGTTTTAGGAGACTGTACTTTTTCTATTAACTCGCCTTTTAAAACAGCTTTATTGAAATGTGATTCATGTACCATACAATTTGCCTATGTAAGGTGTACAATTTAATAGTTTTTAACATATTCACAGATATGCACAACCATTACCACAGGTAAGTTGAGAACACTTTAATCAATATTAAGCATTTAAAAATGTTTATCGACATGCTCCCTGTGGGCATCTTGCTGACCCGCATTGATAGAAAGTAGTTCCCTGGGGCGCCTCAGGTGGCTCAGTCAGTAAATCATCTGCCTTTGGCTCAGGTCATGATCTTGGGGTCCTGGGATTGAACCCCATTGTCAGACTCCCTGCTCAGTGGGGAGTCTCCTTCTCCCTCTCCCTCTGCCCCTCCCTGATGCTTGTGTGCTCTCTCTCAATCTCTCTCAAATAAATAAATAAAATCTTAAAAAAAAAAAAAGAAGAAGAAGGTACTTCCCTTTTGGAGACATTACTTGATCCCAAGTCTCGGAGGTACAGAACAAGACAGAGGTAGTTGGGCTTCTCCTGATATACTTGGCCTGTGGTTTGGGCAGACGGAAAAGAGTTAGGAAGGTTTAAGTCCTAAGGAGCAACAGTCTAGGGCTTTGTGGTTTGTGGAGAAGCCTGGGGTCAGGAAAGGAGGCCAAGAGCCGTCTTTGGTTTGAGGTCTCCAGTGCACAGATTATGGTGAGAAAGTCTTGGGAAGCATCAGAGATTAGGAGCCAGGGGTAAGAGCAGAGCTTCTCCTGGGGCCTATCAATTGCAGGAAGATGCCTACAGCAACAGGGAGCCCCCATCCTGTCCAGTTCTATCCTGGTTGGCCAGGCTTCTGGAGTCAGGGTCCATCCTGGTCCTCTGACTACACCTCCTCTCTTCCTTCATCCTGCAGCAAGGTGCTGGGCAGGTGGCAATGCCACATTCCCTAGGAGACCAAGGCCCAGGCCCTAACTACCTCCTTCATCACCCCCGTGTCACCCCCTGAGGGTCCAGCAAGATCTGTTTACAAAGACCCTGACAGCTCCATTCAGGCTACTAAAAATTTTACAAGACAGAAATAGTACACTCAACCTTTAGATGTGGAAGTCTGATAGAAATGGCATGATTTCTACATTGGCATCGTTTGGACAGTAAAGGATGTCTGCTGAGAGATCAAGCCCCCTCTGCGTGGCAGGAGGCAAAGAGATAAGCATCACATAAATACAGACTTGGCACGTGGAGCTTTCATGTCTGTTCTTCTGACACCAGACAGTCTGTTACCATGGAAATTATTCCATCACTTCACAAATACAGCCTTCCCCCTTCCAGAAGTGCAGAACAGCCAAGCACGTCTGCATTTGGGAATCAAACTTGAAGGGTTGTCATGCTGCCCCATGGGGAGCATACCTCTTGCATCTCTGACTTTGTCTTCTGACCTCATGATGAAGGATTCAGTCATATGAAGGTGACTTTTTTTAAAGAGTAGTTTCCCTTTTCCCGACATAGCCTCTAGCAGTCTTGTCCCCTCTCGGCTAGCTAAAGGATACACGGTGCCTCTTTGGCCTTAAAGAATCCAGCCCAAGCTAAGGGTCTGTCCAGCCTGCTTCTGCGTCTGGGGGGAAGGTGCTCTTGAGATGTTTCATGCGACGGGCTGCTAAGAAGACAGTTGGTTGTCACCTAAAACTATTCCTTTGATAACACATCTAGGACGTCTGCTAGTTCCCAGGCAAGCTCAAGGTGTCAGAGAACACACAAAGATGGCTCACGCCAGCATTCCTTTCGATGTGTTTACACATCAGTGATAGTAATAAATGCTGTAGCCAATGCTTCCAGTTATCAAAGTACTATCTATGTGTGTTTTCATTAGGTCTCATAAGTTCCCTGAGGAAGATAATACTGCGATTAGTAGCACTTACCCAGGGAGCCTGGGAAAAGTCAAGCAGATGTCTTTTGACTCCAAATCCCTTACTTGCAGCACACCCCACCTCCTCAGAGAACCATGGTGCCTGGTGGAATAGGATCAGTGCCCTCGAGAGAAGTACAGTCTCATGGCTTTTAGGTGTAAACGAAGAGGAAAAACTCAAATGTTTGAGGAGAAATCAGAATGACTTCGTGGGGGAGGTAGTATTTGATGAACTGAAGGTCTCAAAGTGGAAATCAGGAGTGAGACTCCTATTCAGACAGAATACTTATAGATTTCCCCAAAGCTGGCTTCTCCAATATTGAGCAAGGAAGAAATTTGTTTTAAATTCTTTCTGCATTCTTTATATCCATGGTTTACATTTCCATTGTGAGGGTTAAATGAGTTAATCCAATAAAGCACTTAGTACTGTACCCAGTGTGAAATGTGTTCAACATGTTACCTATAGGATGGATCTTTGATTCTGACTAGTGAAAATAAGGATGATCACTGAATTTTTTGCCATACTTGTCAATATTTATTTCTTAAGAGGAAAAAAATAAGCTTAAGAAATGAACATGTGGCCTTATATCTGTTTTTGACCTAGGTCTTAATAAATACTAGTGTAAGTGTTTATTGGTTGGAGAATGGACTTTATGAGGTCAATTCAAATCAGTGAGCTGGTTCCCATAAACTTGTATAGCCTATGTAGGTAACAGTCTTCTGCCACCCCCAACCACAAACTCAGGTGCAAGGGCAAATGCTTTTTGGCTGTCACAGAGCTCATGCGTGTTACTCCCTTTAATTCATGCCAACAAAAGATACTGAGTACCTAGTGCCTGTATCATTGCTTCAGTACAGAAAAACTCATACACATGGCATTCTTGGGGCCTGACCTAGCTCCAAGATGAAAACTCTCTTCTAGTTCACCAAGGGCAAGGGGAGGGCTTTGTGCTTCATAAATAAGATACAAGTGTCACATCGATTTGCTTTGAGCGATCACTTCCCTTTTGGAACACAATAAGAATAGAAAAATGATGATGGTTAAGACACAAAACACACACACACACACACACACACACACACACACGAATGTTAACCAAGTACGCACCAACACAATCACAGCTTCAGGATAAAGGGCCGTGAGCAACATAGACATCAATCCTCTGGGGGGTGGGGTGGGGAGGGGTACTTGTGTCCCAGTGCCAGGTACCTCTGTCCTCAAAGGCTATGGAGAGGACATTCTGCAGAGAGGTTGCACTTCAGAAGTTGTTGGGTTTTCTACTTCTGGAGTTCTCCAGAGGTTTGCTAGTAGGATTTAGTAGGTTAATCCCCTCGGGGCATAAAACAAGATCCTCACCATCTGGTTTCCTCTAGGATATAGCAGAACCGAAGCATCATCACAGCAGGACTTCTCCTGACAACATCACCTAGTAACAGCTAACAATGAAGGAGAAGGAACGTCAGAAAACTAGATTTTATTCTGTGGTCTGTGTGACAAGAAGGCACTCCCATCTCAGGATCCCTTCAGGGTATCACTGTAATAGGAGATTTGGCCTTCAGAGTGGAGGCACTGACTCTCTGCAAACCACCTCCCTCATACTCAGACAGAGTATATAGTATGATGGTTAAGCCCTCAGACTCTCAGACCATGACTGCCTGGGCTCAAATGCTGGGTCTGTAATTTAATCACTGTGATTTTTGAGCAAGTCACTTACCCTCTCTGTGCTTCATTTCCTTCATCTACAGAAAAAATATATCACAAGGATTAAATGAGCCAATCAAATAAAGCACTTGTTACTAAGTGAAAGTACTAAAAACGTCACCTATCATTATCTCAGTTCTGTTTAGGAAGTCAGGGGATCAAGTAATGTATTCTAAGGCATTTCCATCAGGAAAAAAAAAGATGCATTTAAATATTTGTGTTTTGGTTTTGTGTTATGTAAAGGAATAAGCACTGCTTATGTAGGAAATTAGTTAACTAAATAAACAAATAATAATTAGTGCATGCCTAATATGAACCAGGCAGTGCTCTGAACCTGGGCATCTAGCTGGGGAAACAACAAAACTGAAAAACAAACAAACAAACAAATAAACATCTCTGCTCTCATGTAGTTTACAGAGTCGGGGGGAAACATGCAATAAGCAAGATAAATAAGAAACATGGGTGGCATATTGGAGAGTATTAAGACCTACAGAGAAAAGACGATGCAAGATATATCCTGCATGTTCTCATCTAATCAGTCAACTCTACTGAATACCCATAGCGAGTCAGGCCAGGCCTGCTGTCTTAAACAGAAAGCTATGTCCTGCCTAGGTGCAATAAGTAAGACAATATGGGAAATGCCTAGCTCCTATTTGTAAAATGAACCCAACATTGTTTGAATCACCTGACGTTGCGCCCAGAAAGGTGAAACTATGGCCAGCCATCGTTGGTAGATACAGTTGCTACTTTTAGACCACTGTGTTGTTTGGGTCCTGCCTCTTATTTTTTTCCCTGAAGCCAGACAAAAACCCCCCTATTCCTGAGGCCAGCACAGGCATTTCATCTGCTCTGAATCAGCTTTCAGTGGTCCAGTCTCCTTGTATTTGCCTCTTGAAATCCCTATCGTCTAGTCTTGGCTGACCCAATGCATGCTCTGAACTGCTGAGCTATCCATCAACTCTACCCCAGAGTGCAGGATACAGGCTGGGAATTGTGGGTGGAGTGTGATGTCAGCAGCCATGAACTCTAATAAAAAAATTTTTTAAATAGTGATGAAAATAGGTAGGAGACAATAAAGATTAACCTCTGAAATCTGAGGTCAGTCGTTTGTTCAGAAAATATTAACTGAGCACCTTGTGTGCACCTGGCATTTTGCAAGGGCACTGGTTACGTGGCGTTAAGCGGATGGAAGGGCTTCCTATCTTCCCAGAGCTTTCAACGGAGGCAAGATTGCACATGCACTGTCACCATATTCAACACCCGAATAGGTTTAACACTTCAGAAAGCCCTCCCTTGAGCCTCAAATGGCCCCATGGAAATAAATATTATCATCTCCATCTTAAATGAAGAAACCGACAACCAAAGACTAAATAAGGAAAGTCAGAAGGGAAAGAGACCATCTGAGACAACATTATAATGGGAAATTGACAGCTCAAGTTATTTTTATAATCAAAGGATTGACCTCCCAGCTCCTCTAGGCCTGAGGAAATACGGTACTTGAAAAAAAAAAAGAAAGAAAGAAAACAGGCAAAAGAAACAATTTAACCCATACATAACTTAGCATGGAAACAGTAAGTTCCCCAGGCAGGTAGATGTAGCTGTGGGGGCTGAGAAAAGCAGAGCATCCACACCCACCTCCCTAAGGCAAAACCTCCCCAGTGCATCCCCGGCTATGGGGTGGGAACAGTGAAGGACCCCAGTTCCCAATCACAGGCTTTGGTATGGCTCCTCAGGGAACAAGACCCAGTAGAGGTCTGAGTTTCATTCCCTGCTGATGAGAAACAAGGGAGGGAAGGAGGAAGTGAAGGGGAAAGCATCAAGTCTTCCATCCTGTACCAAGCCCCGGGAGAGCACTCTCACCTCCCTTCTGATGGCGTGCATGGGTAACACCATCAGCAGGACAGGTATTCGTATACAAGGAGATGAGAACGTGGAGGCTCAGAGAGATGGCACGATTTTCTTGTTTACTGGGCTGGGGAGATGGCCTATGGCAGTGTACATGGATTTATTGAGTTTCTGTTACTTACCAGCACGGGGCTCTGCAGGGAGGTATTCTACCACTACCCTCAAGGATGTTTCCAGCTATTTCTTGCAGGAGAGGAAGAGCTTGACTCAGGGAATCCTTGGAGCCTGACCACAGTTGGAGTCCAGAGGAAGTGGAAGCTGTCTGGATCACCTGCAAGGTGCCAAGAGGCTTCTCTAAAGGGCCTCACTCTCGCAGAAGCTCAGGAACCACCCATGCAGAAGAGCAGACAAGTTTTTAATGGAGCCAAATGCCATCAAAGGACCAAGCTGCCCCTCCCAGTAGCAGCCATCAGTTTTTTTCTGTTAACACCAGCAGAGAGCATGGATCTCCAGGAGAGAGCACACATAGGAAGAGGGAGGTGGGATCAGGGGGGTGGCCTTTGGATTTGTCTATAGCTCCAATTTCCTTTCATGAATATTTCATCTAAATCCTGTATTAATCATTAAGTGGTAATGACTGTTTCTCTCTCCCCTGCACTCACTCTGTCTCTGTCACTCAAGCATCCTTTTCTGTCTCCCTTCCTCCTCCTCTCTCTCTTCTGTCTTCCCTGTCTGTTCTTCATCACACCTTCGATTTTCTGTTTCTCTAGCTCCTTCTTCCTTTCTTTATCCTTCATGCTTCTCTCCTCAGTTTCCTTCTCCCTCCCTCTCTCTCTCTCTCTCTCTCTGTCTCACACACACACACACACACACACACACACACACACACACACACAATCTTTCTCTCCTGCTCCATTACCTCATCTCACCTTTGGAATCAGGAAAGTATCTAAATCCACTGACTTTTTAGCCACATGCCACAAAGGACAGAGCTCATTCTAAAAGATGCAGGAGATTTGGAGGATGCCCGGGCCAGGAAGCCAAAAGCTGGAAAATGCACTCTAGAAGGTTTATATGTACAGCAGTGTTGAGGGCCTGAAGGTTCCACCATGTTGCAATCATTAATAATCCAATGGGCAGCCCACATGGGAACCCAGCACAGGCACACAATTCATGTGACATGAGGTGAGTAGGCATTCTGGCACAGCAACTCCGCCAGGGACGGAAGTGCCCCCCTGCTCTCTGTTCTCTTGGTTAGGCAAAAGTATGCATTTCCCATGGCAAATCATGCCAATGCATTTGAAGGAATTGATGAAAATCAGAAGGTGCGGGAGCAGGAAAAGGAGGCCGAGAAAGTTAAGGTTTTATGGGGCTCCTGGGTGGCTCAGTCAGTTAAGTGTCCGACTTGTGATTTTGGCTCAGGTCATGATCTCAGGACCGTGGGATTGAGCCAGGAGTCGGGCTCTGTGCTCAATGGGGAGTCTGCTTGAAGATTCTTCTCCCTCTGCCCTTCTCCCATTTGCACACGCGCTCTCTCTAAAATAAATAATCTTTAAAAAAAAAAAGAAAGTTAAGGTTTTAGGACTTTCCTTGAAAAAAGAAAGTAAAAAGAGAAGATCACTAGTGCCTTTGCATACAAAATCTATCTGATGTCTCCAGCCTTACCTTCTGTTACATTTCCCCACCCCGACCCAGATGTCCTCCTTGCCCAAGCCATGCCTCTGCGTTCAAATAATATTAAATGACTGGAATTTTCTTTCTCTTTTATTTCAGCAAATTAACTTTATTTTTAAAAGATTTTATTTATTTATTTGAGAGAGAGCACATGAGAAGGGTTAGGGTCAGAGGGAGAAGCAGACTCCCTGCCGATCAGGGAGCCCGATGCAGGACTCGATCCACGGACTCCAGGATCATGACCTGAGCCGAAGGCAGTTGCTTAACCAACTGAGCCACCCAGGCGCCCAGCAAATTAACTTTTATGTGATGAAGATTTCCCAAAAATATTAACAGGCACTATTCGTTCCATGTGGTAAGGTTACAAATTATTTTAATTTTTTATGCTTCCCTCCCTCATGTTTTTCACAATAAGGAAGTACTACTATTGTGATAAGATAAAAATTTAAAAATCATCAAAAACCCAATAAATCCATTGTGTCTAGCACAGCTCCTCTGCCAGAATCTCTGGTGACTCCCCATCACATTACCTTCTGCCTACTCAGAATTATCAGCCCCCTTTTGTCTTTGCAGCCCTCATTTTAGGCTTTTCACTGGACACTTTTATGCCCATCCTCTCATCTAACCTTTATAACAACCCTATAAATTGATGTGATTGCTCCCATTTTACAGATAAGGAAAAGGAGTCTGAGAGAGGTAAGTGGTTTTCCTGTGTCCACATATTTAGTGCAAAACTCAAGTCTCAAATGTGTCTCTTTTGGATTCCCCTGGCTGTTGCCTGGTTGATGGGTGGCCACTAGACTTTTCTCAGTGGTTCCAAGGATCCTCAAGGGTGGATTATTTATTTTCAGGTGTCAGGCACTAGCTAGCTCTGAATATGCCGAAAACATCCACGATACAGAATGTGCTCTTTTCTAGTGAAACCACCCCAAGAGAATTCTCTCCAAACTCATTCCCCGGGTATGTGGCTGTCTATCCCCTTCATCCCAGGATGAGTCCCAGACCAGAACTTCTGAAGATTCTGATGAAATAATAACTCGTTTTCATTCCTACTGCACCTCCCAAAAATGTTTGCAATGCTTTGATCTTCTAAAGGAACTGGGATATTGGCAGGACAGGGCTGTGTCAAGACTTCCGTTAGTGTGGAGCGAAGCATGCAGTGCGGGATCTTAAAGGGACGGGACTATCTTCACTTTGAGCCCAACAGCCTGAAGATGGAAGAAATGCCCCCACAGGTTGGACAAAGATTTATCTAGTCAGCCCTGCGCTTAGTCCTCATCCAGACATCCCTGCCACCAAAGATAAACTCCTAAGTCTCAATGAAACTTATTCAGAAAGAAATCTGCCTGAATATTTTAGCCTGGCTTCCACTGGTAAGCTCCCCAGCTCAAAGTGTCATTTGAAGCTGGTAAAGAAACTGGGAGGAGGGAATGGGGTGGGGCATTGACTCATCTTATTTTCATCTAACTTCTCTTTTCCTTGGACGTTAACAAAAAGGCAGTGAGAAGGAGAAAAGGCTACCTTTTTTTAAAGATTTATTTATTTATTTTAGAAAGAGAGAGAAAGTATAAGCAGGGGGAGGGGAAGAGGGAGAGAAAGAAAATCCTCAGACTCCCCACTGAGCACGGAGCCTGACAGAGGGCTCCATCTCAACCCTGAGATCATGACCTGAGCCAAAATCAAGAGTTGGACACCTAACCGACTGAGCCACCCAGGCGCCCCAGAAGGGGCTACATTTTTTGTCATGACAATGGATTATAATATGAAATTAAATTGATGCTTGCAGACTGCAATTAGCTAGAAGTAATTATGCATTCAGTAAGTGACTAAGACAAGGTTTCAGTTCGGTGGCAGGTGGTCACAGAACAGGGTTTGAGAAGCAAATTTCAACAGAAAAGACCCAGAGAGGGGAGAGTAATAATAATAACTAACATTATCTCAATGAAAACTTAAATAGCCCCATTCTCCTCATTTTACAGATGGAGAAATAGAGGCACAGAGAGTTGACTTACCCAAGGTCATCCAACAAATAATCATTGAAGCTGAGATTAGAACCCAGGCAGTGTGACTTGAGGGCAAAGTTTCTTTCTACTTCTGCCCAAGATATGATCAGGGGCCACTCTATTTATACCATTTTGTGTCCTTGTGTGTATGAACCAGAGAGAGAGAGATTGTAGAGTGGTTAAAGAAAATGTTAATGTCTCTAGACCAGGGCTCTCCAATGGAATCTTAATATGAGCCACATATGTATTTCCAATTTTCTAGCAGCCACATTTTTGGAAAAGATTTATTTATTTTAGGGGCGGTGGCAGGGAGAGGCTGAGGGAGAGAGAGAGCCTCAAGCAGACTCCAAGCTGAGAACAGAGCCCTATGTGGGGCTCGATCCCACCACCCTGCGATCAGGACCTGAGCTGAAACCAAGAGTCCGGCACTAAATCGACAGTACCACCCAGGCGCCCCAGCAGCCACATTTTTAAACAGTAAAAAGAAACAGGTGAAACTAGTTTTAATGATATATTTTACTGAATCCAACATATCCAAAGTATTATCATTTCAATGTTGCATCAACATAAGAAATTATTCCTGAGATTTTTTTTTATTCTTTTGCTCGAACTTGGTCTCATAGCACATTGCGCATGCTCAATAGCCACATGCTGGACAGCACGACTCTGGACCAACAGTTCTACATCATGGGGAGCTTTAGAAAATGCTGATACCTGTGCCCCTCCAAAGTCCCATTAGGTCAACATTTCTGGGGTTAGGGCCAGGCTTTGGTATTTTCTGTTAAATACCAGGATGCTTCTAGGACATAGTCAGACTATAAACTCCCAGGTGGGAGATTCCTTTTCCTCATTCCCTGTGTGTCCCAATTCCCTTCTACAGAGCCTGGAACTTTGTAAGCATTGAAAATATGCTTCATGAACAAGTGAGTGGGATTTGGACTTGCATTTCGGTGTCCTGAATTCTAGTTCTGACTCTGCCACGGACTAGCTGTGTGACAATGACCTTACCCCACCACTTCTCCCAAGCCTGATCTTCCTCATCAGCAGCAACCAGGTCTCTAGACTCAGGGCTTGCTCTCTGTTTCTGCATCGGAGATGAATAACCCCGAGAACCTGTGTGACACGCCTACCGTACAGGAGCACTGTCCAGCAGTGCATGCCCCTTTCACCAGGTCTTCACCCCCAACTACAGCCCACAGTCTGGGATCCCCAATTACAGGGCATCCTGCTGCATTACACTTGCTCGACATATGTAATCACCATGTCGGTGGTATCTCCACAGCCACAGAAAATTTAAATTGCCTCTTTCAGGTCTTAATATGATGTTTCTGGGCTGTTCCGCATGCTGCTCCTAAGAGGAAGGCATTTGCTTGACGTGCTCAGCAGCTACACTAATAACAGGGGGACGGTGGCGTGTCCCTGTTTATAGCACAGGGATAGCTGCATGTCTGTGAGCAGCAGGTCTAGCTTCAGAGTGGGCAGGTGGGGGCAAGGAAGGTACAGGAGGGAAGGGAAAGATGCCTTTTCCATGTAAGCATCATTTGCATCTGTGATTTGGCAAAGAAAGAGAAAAAGCACCACGAACCTTAGATCGAGTCCAGGCACCCTGAAATGGAGAGCTGGTTTGTTAATATATTTAATCACCAGAAGGAAGGAAGGAGGGAAAGGGACATTGTCACAGCCTTCAGGATAAACTCAAGCTCCAAGCAGGGCATCAGGATTTGTGTGATCTACAGTCCCTCAGTGCCAGCACCAGCACCGGCACGACCCCTCTCTTCCTGGCTCCCACACTTCCCAGCCCTTGCCCTATGCCCCAGGCATGCTGGACTAACAGTGCTTGGCTGAACGGGTTGTAATCTCTCAGGACCCCTTGTACTTGTACATACATCTTTTTCCAGGCTAAATTCTATCCTTTCTTTAACACTCATTTGGATGCCACCTCCTCCAAGAAGCATTCTTGGACTACCCCCAGCAAGCCTAGGTTGGATCAGAGATCTCTCCTTTGTGTTTTTTCCAACCTGCGGGCTCACTCTCATCAGAGCACCTGGCAGTCCCAACTAGCGCCTTCCCAGTAAGTGGTCATCTCCTGAGGGAGAGAACTGCATCTTTATCTCTCCATCCCTAGCACACTGGGTAAATATGACAGGCTCTTAATTTGAAGAATGAGAGAGGGAGGAGAGAGAGAGAGGGGAGAGGGTGGAGGAGAGGGAGGGAGCAGGGAGAAGAGAGGGGAGGAACATTAACTGAATGAAGAGAGGGAAGAGACAACTGGGTGAAGTTCAGGAGTGTGATGAACTGAATTGTGTCTCCCAAATTTTATATTTTGGAGCCCTAACTCCCAAGGCGACTGTACTGAGACAGGGCCTTTGTGGAGGAGATTAAAATTAAATGAGGTCATAGGGTGGAGCCCTACTCCAATATGACAGGGTCCCTATAAGCAGCAACAGCAGTGGTACACACACAGAGCAAAGACCACGTGAGGACACGGGGAGAATATGGCCGTCTACAAGCCACGGAGAGAGCGCTTAGGAGACACAAACTCTGCCAACAGCTTTCAGAACTGTGAGAAGGTGAATTCCTGTTGTTTAAGCCACTGATTCTGTGGTATTTGGTTATGGCAGTCTTGGCAGACTGATACAATAAGTGGTAGAAATGTTCAGCCCGGTTGCACCCAGACAAGGGAAGAAGAAAGAGGAGTGTGTGGCCGCAGTGGTGGTTTGCTTCTCAGATGTCTCTCCACACAGAACCTGCTGGAAGGAGCTCAGAGAGCCTCCAGTGCCACATCGTGAGGATCTGGCAGACGCTCACGCCGAGGGCCCAGGGCCTTGTTCTCAGGGCTGCTCCCAGCTGATGACTGCGCACAGCAGGGAGACTAGGACCAGGCCATTTCACCTCTCAGTGCAGGAGGCCTTGAGGGGACAGTCGGCTCTGGCTTCTTCATCTGTTGGCTGAGACTTCATCAGAGCTGCAGTGGGGTCTCAAGCTCTTCCTGCCTCCTCCTACTTCCCCTCTACTTCCCAAGGGCCAGGCCCAGACCACAGGAGGAGCCTCTTTCCCCCTCCCCGACTCACTCTCCTTTTGGTCCTGCACCAGCATTTCCCCCAACAAGGCTCTTGCCCATTTATTTCTGTCTCGCACCTGCTTTCCAGAAAACCGAAACTGACAGAGGTGGGCAGAGGGATGCTCTTTGCTTCATAATCATCACCTATTTCTATTACCCTAGCAACCTGGAGAGGAGGCAGTTTTCTTCCCACTGTACAGAAGAAGAAACTAAGCATGATGGAGATGAGCAGTCATGAGGCTAGTCACGAAGGGGCTACATTCTGCTTGTGCCATGTCTTCTTTCAGTTCACACACCTTTGCCACCACCCTTCACCCCACCCCACCCCCAAACACCACTTCTGCAGAGCCAGTGAGCAGCAATTTCTAATGCTGGACAGCTCTTGTCACCTTTCCAAGGGGATGTCTCCAGGTTGCTTCCATAGTTTTGGGCTTTACTCCCCACAAGTACACAGCCAGTCACTCTCTGAAGCCTGGGGACTCATCCCTTGAGATGAGACTTGAAAGATAAAGAAATGTTCAAAGGACAGACCAGGGGCAGCAGGACCTTCTTGGCAAGAGAGGCCAAGGTCTGTGGTCAGAGGGAGACTAGTGTGTGGTCTCATGATGGGGAGAATGGAGGGATAATAAGACTAAATGTGGAGCCCAGAGCCACAACACAGAGAGATCCATCTTCTTACTTTCGAGCCCCTAAGCTCCTGACGGTGCCTAGCACTTGGCAGGCACTTAATAAACATGCACTACAGTGATTGGCCAAGAAACATAACCATTGAGCTTATTAGGATCAGTTTGACTCCTGGGTTAGTGTATTCAGAATAGAAATTAGCAGTAGATTTATCCTCTTTGACTTTCCTCCTTTTTTATTTCATTCCATCATTGAAGTTGGGGGTGATTTCAAGGCAGAGGTAAGTCAGGACAGGCAGAGCTCTTTAAAAGAAAGTAGACTTTGATACCACCCTGTTGATGCTTCATTCCATCTGTTCTGGGGGTACGAAGTACAGCAGTTCCCAAAGAGTTAACTCCTGGCAGTTTCCAAATCTGCAACCTTCAGAGGCCAGCAGGTCCCTCCATCTCCACCTCTAAATCAATCACACAAGATCTGAAACCATCAGTCTAAGTTGTCCTTTGATCATTATCTTGTCCCCTGTTATAAACCTGTTCTCTGTCTTGCCCCAGCAGCAGGGGAGACAAGCTGCCTGTTAGCAGACTGACTGCAGATTCCTTGGAAGAGGCCGCCTGCTGGTGCTTTCACTCTGCAGGACTTCAAAGGGGAGCCCCACACATTTAAACACCATGGGGGAGAAATGCTGGAAAGTGGGGCACACTCTACCTAGTGAGGCCTCGCAGTGTTGTCTCTCTTGCCTTCTGGCAGAGCCATTCTCCAAGGAGCCGCGGTGATGACAAATACTGGTTCAGGAAATGGAGTAGATGCAACAAGCAGAAGTGGAATTTTAAGCGGCACCGAGTGCCTCTGGACTAGAAGTTTCTCTCCACTGGACCTCAATTTTCTTATCTATACAGTGAATAGATTAATGATCTTGTAAGTGCCCTTCTGATCTAGGGCATATGTCTATTTCTGGGGAAATGGATGGATGGATGGATGGATGGATATCAGAAAACTAAATTCAGTAGACAGGTGATAAAAGGTAATAAAGATGATGATAGAGATAGCTAGCTAGAACAGAACAACGGTTTACTGCATAACAGGGCTAAGTAAGGTAATACAGAAATCACCTCATATTGCCTCATAGATGCCTCAGAGATGGACAAGAACTAAAAACTACAAAAGCAGTCGAGAAGCTCATTGGTTCTTAGAGTCATCAAAAGAAATGAGCCATATGCAATTGCCAGATTTGTATATTCAACTGCCTACTTGCCATCTTCACTTGAATGTCTCACATGTATCTATCTCAGAATCAACTTGTTAAAGATCTGACCCCAATCTCCCCTTTGCTTCCCCTCTCTCAGGGACAGGGACTGCCCTCTGTCAAGTTTCTTAGACCAGAAATCTGAGAGCCACTCCTGACCCTCCTTCTCCTTAACTCTTATGAGTAGTTTTTCACCAAGTCCTATGAAGTTGACTTCAAAAATACTCAAATCACCCACTTTTCAACCCTTCATTGACCTTGTCCTAAGTCAAGACATCATCATCTTTTTTCTAGACCACTCCAGGGGCCTCTATCTGTCCTCCCTGCTTCTCCGTTTGCCACCACCCCTTGCTTTAATCCAATCTCCACACAGCAGGGAGAGATTAGGCCACTTGCCCTCTCCAAACCCTTCAGTGTCCCCTTTTGCACTTTGGATAATCCAAATAGTTTGCCATAGCAGCAAATCCCTCTCCATGTGACCCAGCTGACTTCCCCAGCTTCATCTTGTGCCATGCACCCTCTCCCTCCCTGTGCTCTAACTATAATGCTATTCTTTCATATCCTCAAATAAGACCAAGTTATTTCTCACTTTGGAGCCCTCACTCCCATACTCCTTAAGCCTGACCCATCCTGTCCCTTAAGCTGATTGATTTCTATCCATCTGCCATCATAAGCATCACTTAAAAGATATTATCTGATTCCTCAATTAAACTAGGCTCCCAGTTACACCCTCTCTTAGAACTCTCTACTTGTCTTTGTGAATCCCTATGACAATTTGGAACTCTGTATTTATATATGTGATTGCTTGTTTAAAGTATGTCTCCTGAATCAGCCTGTAACATCCACCAGGGCAGAGACTGGGTTTTTTATTGCTGTTGTTCACCACTGTAATCCCCAGTACATAGTTCCAAATATATGTAAGTCATTAAATATTTGTTGAATTGTTGAATGAATGAAACTATTGTATCTCCAATATCTTCTCATAAAAATTGGTGCTGAGGTTCAATGTCTTAAAGAGTATTTCATTATTTTTTCAGCTAAACCTCAAAACTACTTGGAAAAGAAGGTATCTCCAAATTAACTTTGTAGGTCCTAGGAATCAAGAGATTCAGAGTCGAAGAGAAGTTAAGGGCCTTCTTATCCAACCTCCAACCTGAAACTCAGAGTTTTTATTTTTCTAACCTTGCTGACCTTCACTATAAAAAGTATCAAATAAATAAATAAAATCTTTAAAAAAAAAAAAAGTATCCGTCAATGACTGTTCTGAAGTGTTGGGATTACAGGACCTTTTCTTTTTAACTCTTTTCCGATGGATTGTTATGTCATCACTCTCATAATAAAACTAATGAGTATAAATGCATTTTCACTCTCTGGCTTAGCGAATAGGGTCGAATCTGTGCATAGGTGGAAGATTTGCTGAGATTCGGTATTAACCATCAGCATCATTACCACAACAAACATGTATTGAGCAGGACCTATTTAATGTGAGGATCTAGGTTGTCTTTTTTGCAACAAGGTAACTGCAATCCAAAAAGATGGAGGATTTCCTCCCCCCCTCTGCCCCCCCCACAGGTTACACAGCTGATAAACATAACACTAACTTAAATGTCTGACTTCAAAATCCACACAAGTCAAAAATTTAGAAATGAAGGCAGATCCCTGAAGCAATTTATCAATAATCACACAGATTACTGCCAGGTTCTACATGCCCATCTCTAAATTCTAAATTTCCCACCTACTGAATTGCCTCTTCCCCTCTAGCAACATCTTTCTTAACTAGTTCCTATTTTATTACATTTTTAGTGAGTGATTAGAAAGTCAATACCTATTTCATGAAAATACTTGCAAAATGGAAAGAGGATTAACCCACAATTCAGCCAAGCATAGGCAATGTCGTTCATTTTAACAGTCCAGATGAGTAAAGTTTCATGCTTATAGCATCATATCTGCTATAGAGATTATCAGTGGTAACATTTCTTTTCATGCAGAAAGCAGATACCAGTGTTCTTGCTATTTTTTAAATTATCAAACAGCAATCAATCACGTCCACTGAAATGTTGATCTAACAATCATTGCTGGTTAATACTGACTGACTAATTTAAAAGTTTCAAAGGAGATGTATACAATTTGCCCAAGGTGACTTCAAAATAATGCCCCAATCCAGTTAATGTTTACATCTCTAAGGTGCTCACCTCCACTAAAAACCAGCCTTGCACATCAGCTCCACAGGAAAGGATAGCTCATGCCAGAGTTAAGGGTGGGCTCCAAGATAAAGAGCAACCCAGCCGGAAAGCCGAGGTTCAAACACATCTGGTTTCCATTAACTGGGTTTGCAACAGCCTCTTCAAAGGCAAAGAACATTCCTCCCTCCAATCTAAAAATTCCTGCTTTCTCCAAGATGGCAGATCCAGGAAAAAGTCCTGAATCAGAGAATTGAGCTCTCAAAGAATTACACTTTTATGCTGATTTTAGACAAGTTTTATTTTGTGATGCAACTGATACATGTTTATCATGAAAAAAAGCAGAAAAACACCATTCATCACAACATGAATTAACTGATATCACTATTGTTTTTGAAAATATGTAACAAAATGAAGTCATGCTAATTGTTTTCACATATCCTATATTGTCATGATCCTTTCTAATATTTTAAAGGAACCTGGTTTCCAACTGAGAATAGGTATGTTAAGGTCATCAATCAATCCTTTTTGACATTTGTACATTTAGATTGCTTCCAATTTTTCCCCATTATAAACGCTTCGGTAATGAGCATCTTCTCCTTCAAATCATTCTACAAAGATTTATTGGGCTTCTAAAAAATGCCTGGCACATAGCACCTAAATTTTTGCTTATATTCTTAATTACTCCTTTAAGATAAATTTCCCAGAAGTGGAACTGTTGGTCAAAACACACTTTTCAGAATTTGGAGTTGCCAATTGCTCCCCCCGCCTCCGAGAGATTGTATCAATAGATACTTCTATCAACACCACCTGAGATTATCTCCCTCAGCTGGACTTTGCCAAGGAGGGCAAGCAGGTGCAGCTGCTTTAGAGCAGTGCTGCTCAAAGTGGTCTTTGGACCAGCATCATCAGCATTATGTAGAAATGCAGATTCTTGGGTTCTACCCCTGAGATCTTCTCAATCAACATCTCTGGTAGATGGGACCCAGTAATCTGGATTTTAATAAGCTCTCCACATAATTCTCTAACTCATTAAAGTTTGAGAAACATTGACCTCAAGCACAAGAAACAGATCTATGAGTACCATCAAGCAACACACATCTTCCCGACTACCCCCACTGTTTTGTTCTTTCTCAATAACCTTCCTGAAACTGACTGATAGCTAATTCTTCAACAGACGCCCCAGAGCATAATAAACTCAGCTTTTCAGCTAGTCTGGCAGGACAATGAACTTCAGAACTGAAGTGGACAAAATATAGAGGCAAGTAGAAGGGAGAGAGGGATAGGGTCTTCCACGTGGGGATGGAGATGAAGGGCCACAGGGTTTCTTTGGGAAGGGTGGCATGTGGAACCTGGATGTTACTTGGACAACCAGCTTTCGAGGTCTGCCTCATCTCACTTGTAACTCTATAACCTTGGACAACTACTTAATACTATTGATCCTCAGTTCCCTCTTTTGTTTATCAGGAATAAACATCCCATGTTGCAGGTTGTTGAGAGGTTCATGAATGATAAGCAATGTGAAATACTTTGGAAACTGTAAAGCCCTGTCCACGTAAGGGGGTAACATTATTATCACAGACCTGGCTGTAGGCAAAGGTTGCCCTTCCTGTGCTTTCCCTCCTCCCCATTCTGACCATGAAATTCACTTCTTCCCCCAAACCTTCAAAGGCCCCACTTATCAGTCATCAACATACAAAGCAAACTGCCTCCTTGGCCTCCTTTTAAGAGGTATCACTTACACTTCCCAGTTGGAATATTATCTTCCTTATCTCAAGACTGCAGAAATGCATGGCCCACCACCTCTGTAAGTTGGATGGAAAATCACTTAGATGGAGCACCCCAGTTGCAGGGAAGGAAAGAGACTGTGAAAGTTCAAAACACTGTTGGGGAAGACAGCATGACATTTGGGGCTCAGAACAGGAGCTCAAATCTTGACCCTCTCATTAGGAAGAAGGCGTCTTTGGGCACTACAAGAATAACATGGCCAAAGGAGAACTCTAGATTTCCCTTTGAAAACCTGTTTTCACCCAGATTTTCCCATCTTAGGAGAGAGTGGCATGTTTTCTCATACCAGAAATCTGAATTATCCTTGATTCCTTTCTTTCCCTCACCTTCCAGGTCTAATTAGTCATGATGAACTATTAACCATAAGCAACTTGCTCAACCTCTCTGAGCATCAGTTGACTCCTCTGAAAAACAAGGTATAAAAACATAGCTCATTCCAGGCTGTTCAAGAATTAATTTAGACAGCCTTCTAATCCTTGACCATCCACCCTGCAGAAAGCACCAACAATCACTATACAGTGTGAAGTGACACCTCTGAGAGCCATTGCATAAATATACATGGGACTCAAGCTATATTTCAGGCACTATATAAGGGACATAGCATTGAAAAGGACAAGAGGATTCCTGTTCTCCTGGAGTTTATAATCCAGAGGGTAGAAAGCTAGAGGGAGAAACAGACAAAAGAAACAACAAGAAGAATTTCAGATCAGAATAGATGTTGTCCAAAGAGAGACTTAAGATAAGATAATTTGAGAGAGAGTAGATATGTGGCTGCCTAAAATGGGTGGTCGGGGCTGGCCTCTCTGAAGAGGTCACATGTAGGCTGAGGTTTGAATGACAGGAAGAAACCAGCCATGTAAACAGGATGAAGAGACAAGTCACTCCAGACCAAGGGAATAGCCAGTGCAAATGCCTTTCAGCTTGAGTGAACTTGGAAAGTCAAAGGAATATCAAGCAAGTTAGCATGGCTGGAACATGGAGAACACAAGGAGAGAGGTAATGAATAGAGTCACAGGAGTGGTACAATCAGATCACAGGGGGTTTTGCAAACCAAGGAAAGAAGTTTGAATTTGTCTGTTTATTTCTTTGTTTCAATGACAAGAAAACCAGCAAAGAGTCTTAAGTGGAAGAGTGATTTGGTCTTATTTTTCTTTTTAAAAGATCACCCTGAGTGCTTCCTGGGGAATGAATTGCAAGAGGACATGAGTGGAAGAGAACCAGTGGGGACAGTATTTGTGATGGCTCAGATAAGAGAAGATGGTGGCTTGGACTGGGGTAAAGACCAGGGAGCTGGAAGAAGTGGACAATTCTGGATGCGTTCTGAATATAAAGTCCAGAGGACTTGGTGACCAATTAGGCCTGAAAAGTAGACAAAAGAAAAAAAAAAGTCAAAAAGATCAAGGATAACTCAGTTTCTGGTGTACAACACTATGAAGCTACTTAATGGGATGGCAAAACCCAGGGAGAGCAGGTTTGTAGTGAGAAATAAAGAGTTCTGCTTTAGTCACATTATTCTTGTGATGCCTGCAGCATGCATGTAGAGATAACAAGTTGGCATTTAGATATGTCTTGAGTTGCAAGGTGTGTTGAGGGCTGGAGGTAAACATTCAGGAGTAATCGGAATCCCAGATTCCATTCAAGGACCTACTTTTTAAATGTGTTACACATTGATATGCTCCAGACTCTTGGCTATACCTTAGAAAAATACAGGTGGAAGACATAGCTTCTGCCCTCAAGGTACTCTGCCGTGAGGAAAAGAGACAGATACACAGAAAAGTATATCATACCATTTGTCAGTACTAGGATGGATGGAAGTTTTTATGGGGTGCTAACCTGTATGACCTTGAACCATGGCCTTGGGCTCTTCTGGTCCTCAGTTCTATCACTCACAAACCAGGGTAGTACCACCTGTCTTGCTAACAGGGAAATAGGTACATTTCAAAGGAAATGATGTAGATGGAAGTGAATGAAAGACACAGAGCCTTGCATTATTATCCCACTGCAAAGAGGGAGAAAGCTGGCATGAAGAGTGTATTCAAAGATTTACCAGCAAAACACAGGGCTAAGTTCTGGCTGATAGGACTTAAAGGAGCCTGTCTATCTAATCACTGCAGCAGGAAATGTAATTCTTCACAAAGCCAATGTTCTGTGAGGGAATTTGCATGAGGTCTGAGATAGGATGGAAAAGTTTCTCTGCTGCTGCTGCAGCTGAGTGATAGCTCCTAAAAAACAGGCACGCCGTACTTGGTGGCTGTTTGTTTTATACCAGCTCACCCTTGACCTTTAGCAAAAGTTTAACCTTTAAACTTTCCACCAATGACATCACGTTGTCCAATTGTGAGAGCAATGAGCCATGGAGGGGACATGCCTGGTTCAAACTTTGACACCATCCCTTACTAACTGTGGCATGTGACTCAGTCCCTTAGCCTCAGTTTCTGGAATTATAATGTGGTTGTGATAACCATCTCCCAGGTAACTTTAAGGATTTATCAAGACAATGAAAATGTTGTGGAATCATGGTGGCAACTGAGAGTGGATCCAGCAGGACAGGAAAGAGGAAGAAGAAGAAGTAGAGCAGTTGGTTCTGATGGAATTGTCCAGAGTTATTGAATCAGACTTTCTATCAAAATGTGAAAATAAATACAAGATTAGGGGACTTGACACTGAGACGCCCATTCTTTTTTTTTTTTTTCATCCATTTCCTTATATTCTTTTTTTAAATTTTTTTATTATGTTCTGTTAATCACCATACATTACATCATTAGTTTTTGATGTAGTGTTCCATGATTCATTGTTTGCATATAACACCCAGTGCTCCATGCAGAACGTGCCCTCTTTAATACCCATCACCAGGCTAACTCATCTTCCCACCCCCCTCCCCTCTAGAACCCTCAGTTTGTTTCTCAGAGTCCATCGTCTCTCATGGTTCGTCTCCCCCTCCGATTCCCCCCCTTCATTTTTCCCCTCCTGCTATCTTCTTCTTTTTGTTTTTTTTAAACATATAATGTATTATTTGTTTCAGAGGTACAGATCTGTGATTCAACAGTCTTGCACAATTCACAGTGCTCACCATAGCACATAGCCTCCCCAGTGTCTATCACCCAGCCACCCCATCCCTCTCACCCCCCACCACTCCAACAACCCTCAATTTGTTTCCTGAGATTAAGAATTCCTCATATCAGTGAGATCATATGATACATGTCTTTCTCTGATTGACTTATTTCGCTCAGCATAATACCCTCCAGTTCCATCCACATCGTTGCAAATGGCAAGATTTCATTCCTTTTGATGGCTGCATAGTATTCCATTGTATATATATACCACCTCTTCTTTATCCATTCATCTGTCGATGGACATCTTGGCTCTTTCCACAGTTTGGCTATTGTGGACATTGCTGCTATAAACATTGGGGTGCATGTACCCCTTTGAATCCCTACATTTGTATCTTTGGGGTAAATACCCAGTAGTGCAATTGCTGGATCATATGGTAGCTCTATTTTCAACTTTTTGAGGAACCTCCATACTGTTTTCCAGAGTGGCTGCACCAGCTTGCATTCCCACCAACAGTGTAGGAGGGTTCCCCTTTCTCCGCATCCCCACCAACATCTGTCGTTTCCTGACTTGTTAATTTTAGCCATTCTGACTGGTGTGAGGTGGTATCTCATTGAGGTTTTGATTTGGATTTCCCTGATGTGAGAGGCCCATTCTACAAGTGGGCAGCTATGTCCTTGCTGGAGAGTATGAAGACACTTGTGGAACCTATGTTACATTTGAAGCAAATGTTGAACATGGTGATGCAGAAGGCAGTAATAAAACAATACTAAAATATAAATGCCATGCAATTATAGCTCAGCATGACAAGAACTTTTTTGACAGAAAAGAAAGAAGGAGAAGAAAGCATAGGTGGTGTGAAATGCCTGCAAATCAAGGACAACGATTTCTCCTATAGACCCAACATGATTTGTAGCTTTCCGTGTGAAAATGAAGATGACACCATTGTAGCTCCAGCTTCAGATAAATCTTTGGAGTTGGAAGAGCAAGAGATTCAAAGGAAAAATAATTCAAACCTGAGTAATGAACAGGGTGAATCACTGAACTTGGAAGTAGAGAATTCTGGTCCTCTTCTTGATATCCCTTCTTCTGAGATGGAAGGTTCTGTTTTTTTATGGAAACTCCAGATATTGCCTTGGAAATCACTCTTAGATGAAATATTTCTCGTTATAACTAGTAACAAACTTTTTGGAGTTTTTATATAAAATAACTGACCGTGTAACTTTCAGTTGTTCACTATTTTATTAGTTTTGTTGGTTATACATGCATTTCTGATTATAACATAGTTTAATATACCCATCATTAAGGACCCGATATGAACTGAATTTTTAAAAATCCGGTATAAATGACTATAGAGACCTTTCTCTGATAAGTCCTTTAAATTGGAAGTTTTATTAAGGTAAGTGTATAAGTTTTTTTATTGCAGTCATCACAAATTACTGCAAACTTGATGGCTTAAAATGACACAAGTGTATTATCTTACAGCTTTGTAAGTTAGCTGTCTGACATGGGCCAGGCTAAAATCAAGGGTTTGGCAGGACTTCATTCTTTTCTGGAGGTTGGGGGTGGAAGAGACTCTGTTTCCTTGTTCATTTGGTTGTTGACAGATTTCAATTCTTTGCCAACACTGACACTTTGAAGCATCAGTGTCCCATTTTCTTGCTGTCATCTGATGGCCATTTCCAGCTTCTAGAGGCTGCCTACATTCCTTGGCTTATGGCCCTCTTCTCTTCAAAGCCAGTAAATCTCTTGCTTCTTCCATCATCCTATCTCTGACCCATCTTGCTAATTACATGTTCTTTCTTTTTTATTTTGTAACAATCCCAGATTTATTCACATTAGCCATGTGCCCATATATGTGTATATATTATGTATGTGGCCATATGACTAAGTTCTGGCCAGTGACATGGAATTA
The DNA here is from genome assembly GCF_004348235.1 of Phoca vitulina. Classification (NCBI taxonomy): domain Eukaryota; kingdom Metazoa; phylum Chordata; class Mammalia; order Carnivora; family Phocidae; genus Phoca; species Phoca vitulina. Next base: position 22,561,577 of record NW_022589721.1, on the reverse strand, counting down.
TAAGTGTTGAGTGGTGGATGCTTCTGGAAAGTTTGCTTAAACTTTAAAGCATAAAGGGAGATGGGCCCGTTGATCTCTTTTTTTCCTGCTGGAACATGGATGTGGTGGCTAGAGCTTCAGCAGGCTTTTTGGACTGTAAAGAGACCTTGGAAATAGGAGCCATGAGTAACAGAGCAACAAGATAGAAGATTGGATCCTGATATGATGCTACCCTGGACTGCCAAGAATAAAAAAGGTTAATAATAAAACCCTTTCTTTCTCTCACTGGTGAAATGACTTCAAGTTTACCCTTTGGCACTGTTTCTCTGGATTTTATGCTAGAGAAGATAATAATAGAATGTCAACTGTGAAGTCAGGTAATATTGTTTGTGATTAAAAATGACACCTTATTGGGGCACCTGGGTGGCTTAGTTGGTTAAGTGTCTGACTCTTGATCTCAGCTCAGGTCTTGATCTCAGGGTCGTGAGTTCAGGCTCTGCATTGGGCTCCACACTGTGTATGGAGCCTACTTAAAAAAAAAAAAAAAGACCCCTTATTGGTAAACTGTGTCTAGACCAAGAAGACTACAACAGCTATAAATGCCCTTTGGAAAATACGGACTTTGGACTTACTTAAGCACTGTGTATTTTTTGTTTGGTTGGTTGTTTGTATTTTTGGGTGAGCTCCATGCCCAGCGTGGGGCTTAGACTCACAACACTGAGATCAAGAGTTGCCTGCTCTACTGACTGAGCCAGCCAGGCACCCCAAGGACTGTGTTTCTTATTAAAAAGATTCCTGAAAGCTACTGTCATGGCTATTTCAAGAGATGTTGGTTCTTGGGAAGCCTGAAGGTTCTAAGCCAGCATGGCTTCTGCACCCATCCAAATGATCTTATGTCCTTACACCTGAACTGACAGTTGGGCACCAGAGTAAAACCTCCTGTTGAAACAAGCCTCCCACTGCTGTGCTGTTTCCTATGAAGTTAAGTGAGTCTGGTACTGGGTTCAGTCCCATAAGGCCTATTGGTCCTGTGAGTGTGAATGTCCTTCCAAACCTGTGACTGCTGCTATTCGGGCAGAGAAGGAACTGCCACTACCTACCTTTGGCTTTGATGTGAGAGAAATAGATTGTCTCTTAAGTCACTCTTCTAATAGCCACACTTAATCCTGTTTAATACATTATGCATTTGAAAAACAGAGAAAAGCATAAGGAAGTAGAATGGAAGATTCTTGAGATTTGTAGTCTTGCTAAAGAAATTGATCTAGACTGATGTAGTTCTACCTTAAATTAAAGAGGATAATAAAGTCTTATATTCTGAAAAGAAAAAAAAAAAAAGACAATGAAAGCACCTAGCATGGTTATTGGTCCATACTGAGTGCCTTAAAAATGGAGGAGAAGAATGGCATATGAGTTTATTCCATCTTTACTCACTCAGGGTGGCCACAAGTGAGTTTTGTTAATCTGGATATTGCCAGCACCTACCAGAATGGAGGCTCTATGTATGTTTGTGGAACGAACAAATGGCATGCAGAATAGCTGTATGAAGTCCTTGAAGGACACAATAAGGTACCTCTGGCTAAAAATGCCTTACTCTGTACTAGAGACCCTTTCTTACTGAGCCCAGCTGGTGCCCAGAAGTTGGAAAAATCAATTTTATGATTCACAATTTCAATAGCACCTTTGTTCGAGAAGACTGACATTGGTACTCAATGGGAGAAAAAAGAACAGTCCCCATCACTATATAATTACCTGGGTTTTCTTCCTCCCCTCCAACTAAAGGCAAAGCTTACTTTGACAAAGGGAACATTAAAACCTGCTTCTGCTCTGGCAGGTTAAAAAAAATATGTCATTTTCAGGTTCCTCTGAACACAATCAGCTCATACAGCAGGCAGAATATTCATTGAAATAAATTCTCTTCACCTTGTAAAAGTTGAGTCACACAAAAAGTCAAGGTTTGTTTAGGCTGACAAGTGCCCACGGTATATCAACTGGGGCACTGGATCTGCAGGATGTCAGTAACTATTACCAGAAAGAAAGGGCCCCATGGCACCTCTGTTTGAGAAACAGTAGGGTAAAAGTAAAAACTCAAAGGGTAAAAGTTGAGGAGTTCTTTTTACTGTCGAGTTGTTTCTTCTTCAGTATGCTACGATGCAATGTCAGTCCCCAACAGAAGGTGAATTGTGGCCTAGTTCACTGAATTCCTAGAGTATCTTATAGGACTTGCCATACTTTGAGAAATGTTGCCTTGAGTCAGGGGACTGGACCAGATAACCTTTCGTAGTCCCTCCTGGCCCAAATCAGCTGTTCATTTCCTGCCATACAATATTCAATTGGATGATACAAATAGGCTGAGCATGTTTGCGGATTCTGGGAAATGATCCCTGATAACCTCGTGACTCTATTCCTTTATTCGTGTAAGCATTCATTAATTCATCAAACATACATTAGAAATCTGCTATAGACCAGGCACTGTGATTAAGGTAGAGATCACTCTTGGAAAGAAGATGCTCTTGAATCACAGAGGTGAGAAAAAGGAGAAGGGAATCCCAGGTCAGGATAGAGGATTTTAGAATCAGAGTAAGTCCAACGAGGTGGGAGGATGTGGAAGAAGAGCCTGCATCAGATGGATAGGTCAGAGTTGCAATTAACTAACATGTATTTATTGAGAGTTTCCTGTTACAGGTGCTCTGCTAGGGGTCAGGAGCATGATAGTGAACAAGGCACAAACCTGTCTTCGAAGGGTTAACTCTATGGGGAAAAGAGAGGATTAGATTTTGCTTTAGATAAACCATTTTGGCTACCATGTGGAAGGGGCAAGACCATGGCTGGGATATAGGCAGAGTGATCTAGACAAAAATCAGGAAGTCTGACCTAGAGCCATCACAGTGGAGATGCTGAGACGTGGATATACCCAGAAAGCACTAAGGATACAGAATGGACAGAATGAGATAAATGACTGAATTTAGAGGTTAAATAAGAGATAAAAATCCAGAAAGAGTTTTAGGAAATCAGCTTTCAGCAATTAGGTAGAAAGTGGTGCCAGTCTGGGAGCTGGATAAACTCTGGAAGTCCTGTCAGTGCAGGTGTGTGGGTTCAAGGTGTGTGGGGGCATTCAAGAGAAGATGTCAGACAGGCAGTCAAGGAGTTGGAGATGCAGGTCTCAAGGTCAGAAGGGAGGTGGAGGAGGTAGAGATTTGCAAGTCATCGGCACAGAGACCGTAAATAAGGTCATGAAAGTAACAGGCATCATCCGGGGAGAGTGTGTAGAATGGGAATCAAGGAGTGTCCAGAGGAACACGATCCTACTGACATTTATTTTAGCCCAGTGAGATCCTTTTGGACTTCTGACCTTGAGAACCAGAAGAAAATAAATTCCATATTGTTTGAAATACTAAATTTGTGGTAGTTTGTTAGAGAAGCAATAAAAAACTTGTAGAGGTAGTCAAAAAGAGGCACAATTCAACTTGGGACCAGAAAATGGTGAACCCCAAATGTCCTTTTCCCAGAAGAAGCAAGGCATGGGCCAGTGTGCCTTTTCTCCTAGATACTCACCTACTGAGTGCTCAGGGCAAATGAGACTGGCTTCCCATTTTTTTGTGGTCTTATGCTAAGCACCCCAGCATAGCCCAGAAATTGAGATGGCAGAGCTCACATACAGTATAACTGCATTCACATAAAGTTGAAAACAGGCAAATCCAATCCACAGTGTGAGAAGTAGAGGGGGTTATCATTAGGTAGGAGAAGGAGCTGTGGTCGGGAAGGAGCATGTCAGGGCCTTCTGGGCATTGGGTATGTTCTATTTCTGGACCTGGGTGGTAGCCATGCTCACAGTGTGATAACACAGGGATTCACAGATATTTTTTCTGTAAAGGTTCATATAGGAAATATTTTAAGATTTGGGAGCCATATGCATCTGTCTTGACCACTCAACTCTGCCATTGAAGTTCAAAAGCAGCTACTGACAGATCGTAAATGACAGGTATTGCTGTATTCTAATAAAACCTTGTTTACAATAACAGATGGCAGCCTGAAATTGGCCTGTGAGCCACAATTTGATGACCCATATTATACTATATTGAACTGTATATTTATGATCTGTGCACTTCTCCACATGTGTTTCGTTGCCCAATTTTTCAAAGTTTAGAATGTAATAAACAAACTATAATAGAGGACAGGATTCTGAATTCAGACTGCCTGGATTCAATTCCTGACCCTTCTGCTCAATTACTCTGTGATGTCTGTCCGCTTGCCTTCTCTGTGCCTCCATCTCCTCATCTGTAACCTGGGGACATTAATACTACCTACTCTGTGAGTATTGTAACATTGAAATGAGATAAAACATGCACAGTGTTTAAAGCAGTACTTGGTTTATGGGCAGCCTTCAATCAATATTTGCTGTTATTCTTACCGATGCTCACACCAATTGTATCCATGTTGAGTTGCAGAAGAGCAGCTTTGTCGTTCTCCTGCCACAATCTTTCAGTGGCTCTCTGTGTCCCTCCAGATGTCTTAGATGGGCATAGGAGGCTCATTCAAGCCTCTAAACACTGAGGCCATCCCAGCAACCTGCAACTCGCTCACTACACCATGTGCTTCATGCCCCTGTAATTTGAGGAATACTGTTCTAACTACCTGAGATGGCCGTCTTCTTAGCTATTAGGTAATCCCTTACTCTGCTCTCCAAATAAATGCCATCTCCTCTAGGAAGTCTCTGGACCCTAGATATCATGGCTTAGTAACCTCAGAACTTGAACACACGTGTCTGTTCTTATTTTTTTCATTCTTATTTGTCTCTGTTGGTCAAGAGCCAAGCACACTCTAGGCACCCGATACAGAATGCACTGCATATGTGTGTTCCCTTCTGACTGCAAGCTCTTACTCATCCTATGTCCCCAGTCCTTAGCATAATGCTCAGCACTTGGCTGGTGCTTAATCAATATTTGTCAGATGGATGAATGAATTGATTGTTGGAACCAACCCCAAGGCCTGGGCATCCCACAGACAAGTAGAGCCAGATGACAAGAAGCACAGTCCCAATCTCAGTGAGCCACATAGAGATTTCCAGCCATCATGAATACCACTTACCAAGGGATAATATTATAAGAGTCTTATCTGTATTTTACACCACAGGGGAAATTCTGTGGATGTTACTATAATTATTGCTCAGATTTTCCAGTCATAACAACAAACAAAATACATGCCCACCATTTCCCAAAGAGTCAGTGAAAGACAAATACCCTATTGAGGCAATTATATTGCACATCTGCTGTCCACAATTGTCTACAACTCCCATAGAATCCAAGAACATCATATTAATGCTAGAAAGGACCTCAGAAACCAACTAGTCCACCCCATCTTTTAATAGATGAGGGAAAAATAACTTTCAGAGTTTTCTTTTTTCCAGATCATTTTGCTATAGTGCTTTTTTTTTCTTGGAATTGATGACATAATACTATTTATGGATAATATTTTATTTCACTTACAATCTTACAAACATACATACATAGCTGAAGGGGGAAATTACAATTATTTGGAAGAAGCATTGTTACACAGCCAGGATCTAGAGACAGAAAGAACCTTGGGTACAATTTTGCCCCTTGTCAATAATGATAGTTCATGACATGGAAATCACTTTCACAATAATTTCCAAGCAGAGTCATGATGAGCATAATGCCCACGTCTGAAGGAGAACAGGATGTTGTAGGAATAAATGCATGAATTGTTTTGTTATATCACAAACCATTGATAGAAGGAAAACAAGTGTTATCAAGAGTACTCATCATTCTTTGGGGAGTTTCCAGGGGCTTCTACAATTGCCTGCTGTTCTGACCAACGCCTACAACTCTGGAACCTGGTTTCTCATATTCTGAATCATCCCAGTGTGCCTCCCCTCCCTGCTGCCACAAAGAAGGTATAAAAACCCAAGTAGGACTGCCAAGTGCAGTTCTGGAAAAGCAAGAGACAAAACCAGATTGGAAACAAGAACCAAGTTCTTCATGCTCTTGTTTTTCTTCTTTCATGTCATGTTTCTTTAGTGCCCTGTGCAAACCTTGTATCCTAATCAGACCAAACTTCTTAATTATCCCATTATCCTGATTGATGGCTCCCACACACCTCCTGTGGCCTGCAATCTCCTTCTGTTGACCATTGCCCTGGTCAACTTCGAATCCTGAAGAATGCATTTCAGTTACTTCTTCCCCACCTCCCTGCAAACAGTGCTGTTTCACAGCTCCCAGCAAGCTCTTCATTAGTGCTTGCATCTCAGTCCTGAGTCTCCACCTCCCCAAGACACCACAGGCTAATGAAGACAGGGACTGGAGCCTACACCACAGTGTCTAGCACAGCGGTGGGCAGTGCAAGGTTGCCAAATGAATGGATGATGCAGTAGAGTTGTGGGAAAAACCAGGTCAAGTAGGATAGGAGTGGAGGATGACATTATACATTTTGCCCAATCATTTTTGGAAACAAAGTGAGCCAGGTTTCTTGATAAATAGATTTGTCAGTCTGTCATATGCAAATATGCTTAGTAAATATCCAAGGAGGTGATATTCACTAAGTACCTAGTAAAGATAGACTTCCCAACTTACTTGACCATGGAACACAGTGTGTGTGTGTGTGTGTGTGTGTGTGTGTGTGTGTGTGTGTGATGCTTCTGCTAACACCTTCCAGAAATGCTGCTCAGGAGATGCAGCTTTATGGCATCCTTGATTGGACCATTTCCTTAAGGGTGAGAGCATTACCATAAAGTATGTTGTCAATCAATGTCTAAGTCGTAAATCCCATGTGCAGGGCTATGAGTGTGACCACAAGTGGTTAAGTTGAATTAGACTTAAGGTACTTCAAGTCAACTTTGAGGCTGAAACTCCCACAATGAAGAACTTCTGAAGTTCTGCAAAACCCATCTGGACTTTTGACCCAGAGACATTTTGCACATTTTCCATAAAAACAATGAAGGAGATGGCCATGCCAAGTTGCCTAGTTTTTACTCTTTTCATCTCTAGGTAAGTAACAGGTGCCAGAAATAGCTTCTCGACATTACATTTTATGTGACATATTTCTGGGTGCTCTGCATGCAGTATGGTGAGGATAATGAGCAGAAAAACCACCTTTTGAAACTGATAATTTCCCCACAATTGATACTTTTTTTTAAAGATTTTATTTATTTATTTATTTGAGAGAGAGAGAGAGAGAGCACATGAGAGGGGGAGGGCCAGAGGGAGAAGCAGACTCCCTGCTGAGCAGGGAGCCCGATGCGGGACTCGATCCTGGGACTCCAGGATCATGACCTGAGCCGAAGGCAGTCGCTTAACCAACTGAGCCACCCAGGCGCCCCACAATTGATATTTTTGTAGGCATAATATTCTTGCCAGTGATTTGATTTATGCATGTTGTAAATCCCCTAGGTATTATATAAATGAATAAGGTAAAAAGGCAATGTGATTCAGAAATTCATCCCACAACCATTTACTGATCACTTCTTATGTGCCAGTTGTTGAAGGTGCAATGGTCCAGTTCTAGAGGCTGGAAAAAATATCTATCAAGGAGATTACTATTCCTTTGCAAAGATAAATCATAATTAAAAAGAAAAACAGCTACCAAGGAATGTCATCTAGTTTACCGGGACACCCCTAGCATAAAAGCCTGGTACATGGTAGATGCTCAATAAACTTTGAGTGAATTAGTAAATGAATGCACAATGAATGAACATGGACAGCATTTGAAACATGTGTGGACATAGCAGGATAGGGCTACACAAAGGACTGAGAATGGAGAGGGACCTTGCAAATGGGCACCCTCAAATGGACATGTTCTAGATACATGGGGAGAATAGTGGAAAGCTTCTTAAGTGAGTAGGGTGGCAGGAGGAGGGAGGTTTTAAGGGTGTCTGACAGGAGCATGAAGTTTGGGTTGGGACACAGATTTCATGCTGGACAGTTACACTGGGAAAAGATTTAGAAGAACATCAAATGCCATGTTATGGACCCAAAATTTTATCCTGAAGGTAAAAGGAAACCACAGAAAGAAGCTTTGACCTAAGGAGTGATAGATGAAGCCTTTTTTTTTTTTTTTTTTTTTTTTGAAGAAAGATGCCTTATCATAGATCACAAAGATGGAAATATACATTGGTTAGATATTGAATGAAAGGACCCTTCTCGAATCAGAAGTCCTTGGGAATATAGGTATAGGCCAGTGCTTCAGGATTCCGTACAGGTAAGGAATTGAGTAGACAATGCCTGAGAGCAGCAACTCTGACATAAGACAGACCAATATTTCAGTCTCTGCCGCTTAACAGCTGTGAGATTTAGAGCAAGTTACTTAACCCTGCCAAACCTCAATTTCCTCCACTGCAAAATGGGGATAATAATAGTACCTACCTCATAAGGCTGATAGTCAGGATTAAATTAGATGATGAATGTCAACTGTTTACAAAGTACCTGATCCATAGTAAATAGTCAAAACTTGATCTATTAACATAAGACTTGAAATCTCAATTAACATTTCATCCTCTCAAATGGCTCTTGTTAAGAAGATAATGAATTAATGAATCAGCTTTGAGGATGTTAATCCCTCAGTCTTCCTTCTTGTGAGATTTTAGAACACGTGTTGAGGGAATATTGGAAGTCAGAATTAATATTTGGTTTCTTTCATTAATATTTTTGTTGTATTTGAATACCCATAATTGTATGCTGCAGGGATTTAATTTTTTTGTGACATCAAAGGCCTATTTGTGCCCAGCCCACCTCTTGCTATCTTAACTCAATTTCCATTTATTGGTGACAAAAGTTAGAGAAAGACAATGCCAACTCATTCTCAATGTCTTGCTTTGGGACTTGTCCAAAGTCACACAGCCACCAACCAATGAGGAAGCGAGTCCTAGAATGTAGGTTTTGTCCTTCCCAGACTGGTGTCCACTTACATCCACAAAATGGCTTTTTCCACCCCCTACTAAAGTGTGCCAACGAAGCAGTGATACTAAAATGAGAACAGGTAGTGAAGCAGCCACTTGAAGAGGTATAGGAACGCATAGGTGCTTCCTGGCATGTGGCAAATATGTAGTGTTCACTTTCCAAATGAGTCAGATACACATTCTTATGGCTTCATTCCATTTTTACATTAAATACAAAAAATCTTATACAGCAACCCACATGCAAATATTCGAAGTGGTGCTTTTCAGCTTGCAACGTCTTTCCTGCACCTTCTAATCAAACGACTGGAATTAGTGTGGAAACAGCATAGTAGGCTTTTGTATTTTTGTATCAGAAATTTCCAAGCCGTGTGCCACATCATCAGAGGATCTCATCCTGACATCAGTACTTCCCCAGCTGACACCGAAGGCTTTGCTCTGAGAGGACAGCCCCATGTTGCAGAGTGCATGCCTAAATATAGATCATAGGTGCATCCCTCTTGATCCCTATTAGCAGAAGTCATCAAACACTGACCCAAAATAACACTCAGCGAGTTGGTCTTGGTTTGGAGTCAAAAGGTACGTCTGGCCTCATGACTTTGCAAATGCCCATAAAAATTAGGAATTATTCCATAAATAGAATGTCATTTTATGAATGCCTCACTATGCTGTCATTAGCACTAAACGCTAAAGCTAGTTCAAAGTGCACCTCCTACTTCAAAACTCAACTTAAAGTTCCTCTTGGTAAGAACTTCCTTGCCTGGCCCCTATGTTCCTAAACTACTCTGCAAATGCTCCTCCATTCTAATATTTTGCATGTTTTGCTGTGTGTTGATGTGTTAACACATTGCTGCCACCCCAAGCTGTGGTTCATATGGAGGAAGGAATTGTCAAATTCTCTTTTCTGGAGGCCAAGGGGCATCCAGCTTTGGGGAAGTCCCCACTCCTTGGGTGCTGGAGCAGACAAGGCAGTTAGCCAGAGCAGACACTGCACAAAGGATAAGTGGGTGAATGTACATCAGATCTAAAGAGGGTCACCACAACAGTACTAAGGTCCAAAGAACACCATTAGTGTTAGTTCTAAGAAGGGAGTGTGAATCCAGAGGGAAAAAATAGGACTAGATGTCCCTAGGTCAAGGTGACATAGAAGGTAGGGAAGTGAAGTATGAAGTGGCATGAGGTAGAAAAGCTAGGACAGAGGTAGGATGGGTGGGAGATCAGGAGACCATATCCAGGGACCATAGCTCTCTGGTGATGGTTTAGAGGCCAGTGTAAAGGAGCAGGTTGGACTAAAGAAAGCCCCTTTCTACATCGCCTGCGCTTGACACACTGCCCAAAACAAATATTTAATAACTGTTTACTGAATAAACAAATGAATGAATCATAGAGTCTTCTAAGAGTTGATCTACATATTCCAATAATCTGTGTCTCACACAATAATTTGGTCATCCTCTCTTTTAGCATTTTTCATAGGCTGACTTCTTTGCAAGTTATGTATCTATGGGCCTCTCCCATTCAATGATTACCCCAAAAGAGCAGTCATGAAGTCCTAGAAGAGATCAGACTATCTTGCACAGGGTAAGTGTTCCATAAATACCTGTGGAGTTGCATGGAATGATACCGAATTTAGATGAATTGCTTTTCAACACAAACTAGCTTAGTGGTCCAAAAAAGAGTTTAGTTTTAGATCAAGGGTAAAAACAGAGACATAAAAAATGAATAAGTACATGAAATGATACTCAACATCACAAATCATTAGGGAAATGCAAATAAAAACCACAATGAGACTTCATACCATTAATATGAATATCATAAAGAAAGACAAAAACAAAGACCAAAAAGAAAAAAATCCAGAAAATAACAAGTGTTGGTGGGGATGCAGAAAAATTAGAAACCTGTACATTACCAATGGGAACATAAAATGGCACAGCTGCAGTGGAAAACAGTACGGTGAATCTTCAAAAAATTAAAAACAGAATTACCATAGGATCCAGCAATTCCACTCCTGGGTATATACCCAGAAGAAGTGAAAACAAGAACTTGAACAGATATTTGCACACACATGTTCATAGCAGCATTATTTGTGATAACCAAAAGGTGGAAGTAATAACCCAAGTGTCCATCAACAGATAAATGGATAAACAAAATGAGGCATACATACAATGGAATATTATTCAGCCCTAAAAAGGAAAGAAATTCTGACACACGCTACAACATGGATGAAGCTTATAGATCTCATGCTAAGTTAAAGAAGTCATTAAAGGACAAATACTGTATGAGTCTACTTATATGAAGTACCTAAAGTCTTCAAATTCCTAGAGACAGAAAGCTAGTTATTAGGGGTAGAAATAGTGAGGAATAATGAGTTATTGTTTAATGGTACAGACTTTCAGTTTCAGAAGATGAAAAAAGTTCCGGAGATGGATGATGGTGATGGTTGTACAACAAGGTGAATGTACTTAATGCCCTTGAACTACACACTCAAAAATACCTAAAATGGTAAGTTTTATGTTATGTACTTTTTACCATAATAAAAAATATACATGTTATTAGCAAGATTTTAAAAAATTGATAAATCACTCTAACTTCCTAGAGGTTTACCATTTTGGATATCTCTCTTTTTATCAATTTTAGAAGAAAATGACTAATGAGCACCAAAAAACATACAACCACACACACATACATACACACAAACACCTCAACCACAAACACACACAACACTATTTTATAGCAAGGCTTTTTTTGTAAGCCAGATTGCTGACTCTAGTAATAGAAGCTAGAATATCTTACCTCCAAGTCCTCTCAAATAGCTAGCTTCCAAATGAGCAGGCAGGCTCTATCCCTCTCCATTGCAAAAGACTCACTCCTTCAGGTCCTTCCACATCCTTTGAGAATCACAGACTCAGAGCAGAAATAAGACTTTCTGTGAAGTAGTCTGGTCTCTGAGAGAAAAGAGAAGTTTCTCTTCCTCTCTTATAATAGACTCCCCTTCAGTAAAACTCACTCACAAGCAAAGGGAAGGTAGAGAAACCTCTTACAGGCCACTGCCCACACAGGATCTTGATGGATGTTGCACATATGACCACATCACCATGGTAATGAGACATCTGGCTCTGCCCCCAGCCAATCCTGGATAGTGGACCCAGATCCTAGGTTCAGATCTACCCAAGAATTCAGAGAAGGTCTGTGCTTTTGATCAACAGGTTTAATGAACAAATAAACCAACACATAGAACTGGAGGCTGGAAAGAAGGGCCCTTCAGTCCCTGCTTCCTTCAGAGGCTCCCCCCTCCCCTTACCAACCTTGTCACCTGTCCTGCAAGGTCCAATTGAAGTGTCACCTTGTCCCTGAGCCCTTCTCCCAATTACTCAAGTCCTTGGGGATTTTTTTTCTCTCTTAATTCCTAAATAATGGATCTTAGATGCCCTTCAGAATGAAAGTTTATAAAATAGAGTCTCTTCAGACCTTTTATTGAGTTCTTGCACTATGTGGTGTTTGATCCTCAATTACACAGTGATGCTGTGATTAAAGCTCACTGCTTTCGACATGGTGAGGGGTGATAGCAGGAAGTGAAGGGAGATGGGCAGTAAATGAGGTTAGGAATGTGGGCTCCCATTATGTGTCCTTTTAGACCAGAACTCCATCTTTATTTTTACAGTTATATTAGTATCCAGGGCAGTTTTCCTTGGAAATAGGGTGCTGCCTAAATTAATTGGGAGGCCCATCGATCTGTTGGTCCTGCCTGGTCCTGGCCTCCTAGAGAACAGGGAGGAGGCCCCAACTGAGCCTTTGCTGCAGTCAGATGTATTTTTAGCCTCAGCAGAAAATAACAGCAGTGTGCATTTAATAAAAATATCAAACCCTGGGAATGATCTAGTGCCAGTGCGGAGCAGTCAGGGACAGAATATGTTTCCAATTGAATTACTACTGTGGTCATAGTTATAAAAAGAGAGAGGGAGGAGAAAAATGTTAGGCTGGTCAGTTTCTCGGGAGCATTTAATCTCGGTTCGCTCTAATGTTAACGTTGGAAGACACATGAGCCAACTTTGCCCTTAGGAGTTATTTCAGGGGGACTGGCCAATACCGCAGCTTGCAGGCAACGCTGGGCAGCCCTGCTGCCTGAAGCTTCCTTTCTTTTCTGTCTTCTTCCCTCCCGCCTCCCCCTCCCAGTTTTGGCTTCCGCTCCTTCTGCTCACAAGCTGATGAGGCACAGTGTGAATAATTACGATGAGGGTAAATTTAGACTCTGACGAAGCTGAGGGATGTGGGCTCTGAAGCTGGGCTCCAAGATCAGAGAGCCTCAGGGGTCCTGAGCACTGCACACCCCCACTGCTTCCAGAAAAGGAAGACTCCATTGTTGAGATTGTCCTGACCCGATCACCATTTCTCTCCTTCTGTCGGTCTCCTCATACCCTTCACCATGTCCTCTAGTAAAATACCACGGTTATTCACCACCACCTATGGGGGGCCCCCTTTGTGCCAGGCACTGGCTGAGTGATTACAGACATGATGTCATTTCATCCTCACACTGACATTAAAAAATAGAAAGCATGAGCTCTCGCTTACTGAGGAGGAGGCTGGAATTAGGACAGATTCAGCCACTTTCCAAAGGTCACTTTGCTAACAAGTGGGAGAACCTGGACTTGGGTTCATTTAAGCCCATCTCCCTTCTGCCCATGGTGTGACCCTGAGCTCCCAATTTGCACCAGTTCTCTGGAACACTGGGCAGTTTCACACCCCCATATCTTACACATGCGGCCACTCCCTGACACACCCTCCCACCCATTTTCCTAGAATTCTCTCCTAGAACGTCTTAGTCTTTGTCCACATCCCTGCGGTATGTATCACCGTTAGTGTTGGTAATAATCACTATTCTGTTCAATTCATATTGCATGCCAGGCATTATCCTAAGTGCTTTCATGTACTATCTGATTTAATTACTTCAACGTTCTTATAACAGAGTTACTATTCCCTTTTCATAGAAGGGAAACCAATGCTTAGCAAGATTCTCAGACTCGCCCAAGCTTACAGTGCTAGTAAGTGGAAGAACTGGAAAAATAACTCTCCTTAATTGAGTAATTACCATGTAACAGTCACTGGACTTAGCCCTGGACATTATCATCGCACATAACCCTCACACCAGTTGTGAGGTAGCATTATTAACTCCATTTTACAGGTAAGAAGACTCAGGCTCAGGGGAAATTCCAAGTAACTTGACCAAGGTCACAGCCAGGATGGGAGCTCAGGTCTGAGAAATTTCCAAGCCCATTGCTCTTATGCACTGAGCTGCTTCTTTATCTGTCCTCTTAAGGAAGGCCTTTTCAGAGAAAAGGACACGCGTTACTCATCTCCTACTCCCGGCACCAGTACCCTGGTGCGCGACAGGCACGCAGTAAGTGTTAGATAAGAGAATGAACGAACCCAGGGCATTAGCAGCCCATTTCAAATGTGATGTGTTAAAATGCACTGGGAGGAAAAGGGCAGAGTGGACACGCTTGTGAAGGACAGTCTTAGGACAGAGGACACTCCCAGGACATGCAACTCCTGCCAGGTTTTCCAGGCTGTCACTTCAGAGTCACGTGAGGAAAGGTCCAGCCCTGTCCTCCTTGGGGCCCCGTCGCTCACTGCCCCCGCCCTCCCAGAGTTGGCACTCTCTCACAAGGCCCTCACTCCAGGCCCAGGCTGTCTGTGGCACCTGATGATAATGGCTGCTACTGTTGGTTCTTCTCAGTGCTTCCTGGTGTTCAGCTGCCCATACAGGCATCCCTCCCAATGCCCCTTCCCAGCTTCTCTGCATCCTGCCTGTGGTCAGAAAGCCGTAAAGTCCTTTTGGAATAAAAGGTCAAAGGGCTGAAAATGGAATTGCCCAGGGAGCTCCCAGGAGCAGATTGTGGCATCCCCAAATACGCTGCTGCCTATTCCTCATACCTGTCAGGTTTTCCCTTTCCTACCTCTCTTTTAGGTGAGCTGTGTAGAGAAGCCTCCAAGCCAAAGAGAGCTGCATTCCAAAGCTGCCTCTGTCACCACTTAGTCAGTAGACCCTGGACAAGTCATTAATCTCTCTGAGCCTCCACTTCCCCATCAGTAAAATGGGTGTAACATCCCCAAATTACAAACTGCTCAGACTGTCTGGTGACTTCATGACTGAGAGGTAGGAGAGCACAAAGTTTAAGAAATGCTCTTTGCGGTAAAGGTAGAACCTCAGCTCCACCTCAGGTGACCAGTTTTCCCAGTTTGTCCAAGACTGAGAGATTTCCAGGACGTGGGACTTTGAGTGAGAAGCCTGGGAAATTTCAAGACAAACCAGCAGGAGTTGCCACCGTAGTCATCTACCACACAGTAAAATGGGATAATAAGTGCTTCTTCCTTACAGGTTGGCCATGGGGTTCTGTGAAAAGGCACGTAAAGTGCATGTTCTCATTTCCTTCTGTTCACTACAGTTCCCCCCCTGGGTCTACCCATTGATCACTATGCTGTTTTCTAAACAAGGGGTTGAGTCATGCTATTCAACCAGGCAGATGATAAATAAAGGAAAAACACACTGCCCTTGCTAAAACCTGAAAGGTTATCCTGGGACGAGTGGCTGTGGAGGTAATCACCCTGTCCCGAAGATGCTGAGTGGCCCCCAGTGGTCCACAGAAACAGATTTCTGTGATGCTAAATTTAAGCTGATTTCACTCACCTGCTTCATGCCAACCTGGTATCTTGCAGCTGTTGGCTGGAAAAGGCCAAAGCAGAACCCTCACTTAATGGAATGACTCAGGCCTTGAGCTGAGAGAATAAAAGCAATAAACCAGTCGGCCTTTCGAGTTGCTCCCAAGAAAGATGGGTGGTAGTACAGCATCGCTCATGGGTAGAATTCATTTCATCCATCCTGCTGGAAATAGACAGTCAACAGGCCCACTGCCTGGCACATAGAAAATGCTCAAGAAGCACATCCTTAAATATGTTGACTTTGAACTTATTTTGACAACCTCACTTGAAATAGTAAGGATTAATCATACTCTTATTTCAAATGTATTTGCCCACAGATATCTTCTATTAACATAACTTTTCTCCAAAAGGTAAGAGGGCAGCCCAGAAAACCCTTACTTTAAAATCATGACACCTGCCTACAAATTCCCATTCTACCCCTCAACTCTATGCACCACCCTTGTCTTGCATTAGCTTTGTGATCTTGTGTAAGTCACTTATCCTTCTGACCTTTGGTTTCTTCCCTATAAAGTAGAAACAATAACGTTCGCTCACCTACCTTACAGGACTTCCTTAGGACCAAAAAACATTCAATGTGGTAATGCTAGACACATGTCTATTGTACTGGGTACATATGTTGGAGTCATTTATCACTAACCATGTTTCCTACTCATACCAGTAGTTTCATCAAGTGTTCATCTCCTCGACCTTTACTTCTCTCCTCCATATGCACCTAAAATCAGTCAGAATGACCATGGGACAAAAATAGAGCATGGGATCTATAGATCAGACAGGCTGGGTTCAAATCTAAGTTCCATCACTTATTGGCTACTTCCCTGAGTCTTCCTCGTTGGTAGAATGAAGATTATAACATCTATCTTATGGAGTTGGGATAAGAATCAAGAGACATACGTCCTGTGTAAGCCATCCCACTAAAGACGGGTTCCCAGCAGAACCAAAATTCCAACCCAGACTCTTGCCCCCCAAAGCAGTGATGTGAACTTGAGCAGGTTAACTACCATAGGACTGACAGAACAATTCACAGGCCTCGATGCCATTTCCTAGGCAAGCAACTCCTGTGTGGTGGAACCTTGTTTTTGACCTCGTATTGAATATATGTATTAATTATCTCCTACATGCTTAGCACGTTGCAAAACATCAGAATGGATATAAAGATGTGCAAGCAAAATGCATACTGCTACTATAAAGCTTAGGATCTAATTGGGAAATTAAGTATATAGAGAATATATACTTAAGCTAGGGAATAACCCCAAGGAGCTCTGAACCATAGAATGCTAGGATCTAGAATATTCTCTGAGGTCACCTTCCCAGATGAAGAAATTAAGATAAATAACTTGCTTTGGTGACCAGTCCATACTACAGCCAACATAAGCAGACATGATGAAATGAAAATAACAATAATAAAAACAATAAATAATCACAGTCACAGTAGTTAACACCTATGACATGCCCATCATGTGCTAAGCATTGTGCTTAATTATTTGGGCTGCCATATCTCTTTTAAGCCCCACAGCAATCTTCATGGGCTCTGTCTAAACACATAGGAATTGAATCTCAAAACACTACCCTGAGTGAAAGAAGCTTATACAAAAGAGAACTTACAATATGATTCACTTTCTATGATGCTCAGAATAGGACAACCTAATCGATGTAGTAAGAACATAAAAGCAATGCTTGCTTGGGATGGGGATCAGGGTGGGGGCAGGGATTGACAGACTTGGAAGAACCTTTGGGAGTCCCGGTAATATTCTATGTCTTATAAGGGGTTCACATTATGCAAGTGCATGAATCTATCAAAATCATCAATGATAGATCTAAGATTTGTACATTTTATCATATGTTCAAAAAAAGGACAGAAAAAATATTAAACTCTAGGTAGGATAAAAATGCTGAAATATTGATGGGAGAGTGTTCTGATATCTGCAGCTTACTTTGAAAATTAAAAAAAAATAGGATAGATTGATGAATGGATAGATCAGTGGATAAATATGTAGTAATGCAAGTAAGTTATAGTGAAATGATTATAGTAGAATCTTGGTGATCAGCATGTGAGTGCTTTCAACTTTTATATTTGTTTGAACATTTTCATAATGAAACTGGCGGGGAGGGGGGGCAGGTAGTAAATCCACAGAAGTACACATAACAAATTCTCATCCTATTTTTCTCAAGGAAATAAATGCAGTGAGCTATTCTCCTGTCCCTAAAGTGCCAGCATCATTTAAATTTGGGTCTGAAATGGCTGAAAAGGACATACATCTGGATCAGGAGGAACATTTCAGAACATTCTTCCTGAGGAAAACCAGACTCCTCTCTGAAGGAGGAGCAAAGTCTCACCCTTGCTGAGTCACTCCTGAGCTGAGATCCAGGGGTGCTAGAGAATGAAAGTCAAGTGCATGTGATAATGGGCTCAGGTGCCCAGGGGAGGGTGACATCACCAGAAGCTCATTTCTTGGATTATCAGAATGACCTGTTTGCCCAGCCTGGAAAGGAAGAGGCAGCCAAGGGCTCCCTAAGCCAGCAGATGAGAAATTCAGTTCCTGCAAATGATGACTACATTCTCCAGTGTGATCACATTTAGTCTTCCAGTTAG
The DNA here is from genome assembly GCF_004348235.1 of Phoca vitulina. Classification (NCBI taxonomy): domain Eukaryota; kingdom Metazoa; phylum Chordata; class Mammalia; order Carnivora; family Phocidae; genus Phoca; species Phoca vitulina. The sequence continues at coordinate 22,543,389 of NW_022589721.1, read as the reverse complement.
CTTTTATTTCGTTAGTTATATTCACTAATCTGGTCTGGTCTCTGGGTAGCTCAGCCCTTGCAGAGCCTTTGTTCCGAATGATGTAACTGGCCCTGTTGTTTTCTTAAAACAAGAGCAATCAGTCCATGGGAAAAGCCCTGGATGTAGTATTAGGAGGCCTGGTTATGGATTCTGGAAATAACATCTCCGGAACTTCATGTGAGTTCCTTAAATTATCTGGACTCTGGTGTCCTGAGGCCACACAGCTGTTCTACAAACACTGGCTGTAGATTCACTAGGAGCTCCTCATGAAGACTGGATCTCCATCATATCTTTGTCCTCAGAGGCTAACCTAGGGCCCTAAAGCACACGAGGTTCCCAGTGAATAAATACTGCTCATCTAAAGTGAAGGAGCCGCCACCTTATACTGTGAAGGCTGATAGAATCTGAATCTGGCTTGTGTTCCTTGCTGCTACTCACCATCATCCACACGTCAGACGTTTTATGTGACTATTTTTAATCCTTGCCACATCCTTACGAGGTAGGCACAGTCACTCTCATTTTACAGTTTTGGGAAACTGAGGCAAGGAGTGGTTCGTACATTTGCTTTTTCCAGAGCCCACTTCCTCACTTCCCACCACGGCGATGGCTAGCGAAAGCAACCTGCCGTGACGTCCCCCTGGTGTTGCTTCCTGTCCCTTCCCCATGAGAGAGGGGAGCAACAGCTTCGTCCACGCTTGACCAAACCGGCAACACTGTGTCTTCTTAGGGGGATCTCCACATATCCTCTGTTTCCAGCCGCCGGGCAGGAACAAAGAAACAAAGAAATATACTCTTAATTGTTGGTATGGCCCCACTGCCAGCCGCATCACACTTCTGGGTCACCCAAGCAGATGAGAAGTCCCTCGCTGGTGACACAAAAGGGCTGCAAGTCACTCAAAAGTGATAGCAGAGGGTCTTCAATACCGGAGCCTGATTGATGGAGGCACTGGGAGAATGTGCTCTTTGCAGACCGTGACAAAACTGCCCGGATCCATTCATCTTCCCTGACCGCGGCCTTTCTCCTCCCTGCCGGGGGGACATTGGGCCCTAATGCAGAGCACAGCTACACCTGCCACATTCTGTTTCCATGGCTATGGCCGCCCTGAGATGACTCTTTGAGGAGGAAATAAAAAATGTTCCAGCAGAAAGGATGGTTCCTAATATCTTTAACCTTGAAGGATACCTCTGACCTGCAGGAAAAAGGGTAAATTGTGTTTGATGCCAGGAAGTTTACTCTAATAACTAAATCTCATCATTTTTCAAAAGCCACACGATTTTCATCTCTCCTGTCTGACGAGACTTGGCTTGGGTTTCTAGTGGTACCACTTAATCACCCAGATTGTGCCAGATGCCATGCAGAGACCATTGCCTTGATTCTCACAGCGACCTTGAGTGAGACATGCACACCCAATTCACAGATGAGGAAAAGGGGGTTCACATCTGAGTTCAGAAAAGGGTGCTTGGCGGGATTTAAGTAGGCTTCACAGTATGTCATAAGTGGTCAATGGCACTTAGATCAGTCACTCTGGGCTTAAAGTTCACTTAACAGTAGGTGACTTTGGGCAAGTCACAGAAACTCCCCTTCAGCAGGAGTGGAGATGATGCTAACGCCCTCCTCCCAGGACTGATCTGAAGACTAAATGAACCATGGGACGGTGCCTGGTACATGGAAGGCTTCAATAAACTTTTGGGGATTCTTTTTTTTTTTCTTTAAAGATTTTATTCATTTATTCATGAGAGACAGGGAGAGAGAGAGAGAGAGAGGCAGAGGCAGAGGGAGAAGCAGGCCCCCCGCTGAGCAGGGAGCCCGATGCGGGACTTGATCCCAGGACCCTGGGATCATGACCTGAGCCGAAAGCAGATGCTTAACCATCTGAGCCACCCAGGCGCCCTGGGGATTCTTGACTAAGAAGAGATTGGGGGTACAAAACAAGCAGAATGCACGCAGAAGGAGAGAACATCAAGGAGTAGCTGAGCAGGGGTTGGAACGGTCCGGGGACAAGTCTGGACCTGATGTGGATAAGGAAAGATGGAGCCACTGCATGTTCTTGAGCAGAGGAGTGGCATGGTGAAAGGAGAGGTGTCTGGAGGCCTCCCTGGTCTCCAGGATGTGATGATAAAGTTTGGCATTCACATCGGCTAACCAACTGCAGCCAACATTTTTCTTCATTGTCGGATGCTTATAATTCTACAGCAGTTTTTCTCGAAGTAGGATTAGCCAGCGGCCGAATCCTCTGGGAGCCCAAGAAAATTACACAGTCATAAGCCCTGCCCAGACATAGGAATCCAGGAACTCTGCAGATAACACCCAGAAATCCACATGCTTCCAAGGGGCCCGGATGATTCTTACACAGCAGTTTGAAAGCCACTCATCAAAACCAAGGGGTTTCAAACTTGGAGTAAAGAGGAGTCCTCATCTGAACAGGCCGTGTGATGGTAATCAGGGCACTGGGTTTCCAAGGGCCGTTCATAGTCTAATAATAAACTGAGGATAGTTGTAGCACACTTTTAAACTGCCAGACACCTAAAAATAAAGTCAGCAAGGCAATGTGAGTTCAAGCCTCAGAAAAGCGACCAGAGGAGGAATTACAATTAGTAACTGACACCCTGCTACAGAGCAGGACTTTTTTTAGGCCTGTAACTCATGCCAATTCAGTGGCCTAAGGCATATCCCAATTTAAGTGCAGCTTTCAGAGTCCTGGAAAGTGGCCGTGACTCTGGCCAGCTCCAGCATTTGAGGCAGTGCTCCACAGCTGGTGGGGGGTGGCTGGGAGAGGCTCAAGTCAGGTCAGGGGCATTGACCGCACCCATACCATGAAGCAGACACCCCACATACTGTGATGGATACCCAGGTGAGAGAACCAAGGCCTGCCTCAGGGGGTTACAATCCAGTGTAGTACATGGCACAAGAATGTGGTATTAGATACCTTTGGAGGATGAAAAAGGAGTGGGTCTTTGTAGCTGCCCCAGGAGTGGGAGCTGTCCTCTGTCCCCTCCTCTTTCACTTCCTGTTGCAAACATGTAAAAAAAAAAGAAAAAAAAGATATGATACTATAGTAAAAAAAAAAAAAAAAAAGTAATTAGGGACCCAGAGGAAAAGAAGAGATTGATTCTAAGTAGTTGGGAAGGGAAGACTCAGTGGAGGAGGCTGGCAACCGAGCAAGGTCTTAATAGCAAGAGTGGGATTGCAAGAGGCAGAAGTGTGAGCGAGCATGTGCGGACGGAGGAAATGCTACATGGGGAAAAAATACGGCTGGGGGCCCGGAGGAAACGCTGAACACTGATGAAATGGAAGCTGTGGTTCCTCGCCCAGAAGTAACAGGGCAAGAGCCTAGAAAAAGAGACTAGGAACAACCTGTGAATGCCAGACTAGGAAGTGGGGTCGCTCTTTCGTAGGTAATGTAAGGAACTTTATTAAAATAACCTCGGTGACAGAGTGGAAGGCGATTTGCAGCAAGAAGGTACAGAAGCATTCATTGGTGTGCCTTACAGGGAGAATATGTCTGTACCTCCTTCTGGGCTGAGGTCCAGGAGAGAAGGACTAGATCCTTAGAACACCTGTTTCTTCTTTGTCAGATTGGTTTGAAGGCAGGTACATCACTTGGCAGCTACCACGATGGTCTAGGCAGCAGATATCAAGAAACCCCCCCCTGAAGGGTCAGGGGACAGAAAGAGCATGGGCCAGATAAAGAGAAGAGAGGAGCCACATTTTCCTTTTCTGAGCTTACAGCATTAAATGACTTTCCCATCTTAGCATGAAGGCTATCTGACAGATTGATAGCAAACATCCTCCGATTTCTATCTTCCCTGTTTCTGCACCACTTGCAACCTGACTTTACAGCTCCTCCCATGAGGAGGTGAAGGTGCCCCTTTGAATCTGGGCTAGCCTTATACCTTGCTTTGGAAAACAGAATGTGGAAGAAGTGGGTCAGTTCTGAGCCTAGACTTCAGGAGACCTTGAACAATTCTGCAGTCTTTAGGAAACATGCCACCTCCATGAACAGAAGCCCAGGCTAACCTATTGAAGAATGGAAGACACCGCATCTGATGGCATTCTGTACCAGCCACTCCCCAGCTGGCCCACTAGCTGGTCCTTGGTGCATGAGAAGGGATGAGACCAGACAAGGCCAGCCCAGATGAGCAGAACTGTCCAGCTAACCCACAGACTCAAGATCTATCAATCAGTTAATAAATAGTTGGGTTGGTTTGGTTTGATTTGCTTTCAGTGTAAATGTTGTGCTGGTTTGTTAGACTGTTACCTGATATGGGGGACTCAAGATCAGCGTTCCTCATGGCCAAAGAAGTTGGACCCTCTCCAGTGATTCATTTTAAGCTAGGTTATAAAAAGAAAAAGAATTTTTGAGTATCCAGCTAAAGAGGATTTCCAAATAATACAAGTTATTTTATTCTTTCCACAAGCCTGTGGTCGTTAGGCCCTTGGTACTTACTTCAGTGTGTGAGTGCTTGGTCAGTGGTGACCTAGGCCAGCCCTGCCCCTGCAGAGCTTTGGGGTATGGTCCCTTCACAATCTACAAAGTGCTTTCATATCTACTGGTTCATTTGATTCTTCCAACTCCAACTCCTGGAGGAAGGCATTCTCAGTAGCTTCCATTTACAAATAAGGAAATTGAGGTCAGAAAGGTCAACTAATTTTCCAAAATTGTGCAACCAGTTAGTAAGCTCTCATGCCCCACTAGACTGTGAGCTCATTGTGGGATGAGAAGGTGGCCTCTTGCCCAAATCCTGGGGCCAGATTAGTAGATCCTATAATTAGATTACAAAGCACAAATATAAGGACTAGGATTCAAACCCACAGCTCTGAATCCAAGCACTCTGCCTGCTCTATAATATCAGCTATGCTTCCCATAGACTGCTCTGAATCTTCTCTCCCCAAGTTCAAAGTCAGATAAAGAAATGGAATTCATATTCTTCATATTACCAGCACCCAACTCTAATGCTGAGTGCAGCGAGGGTCTCTACTCAATGAAGCTCCAATCTAAGGATTCAGGCATGGCAGGATCTAGGTGTTCAACTATTGCCTTTCTTTCCATGTCTGAACTCTGCTTTCCTCCATGTGGGCTTCCTTCTCAGGCATGCTGTCTCAGCATGGTGGGTAAAACAGCCCCTGACAACCCCAGACTTTCAAGATCCTATCAGTTCAAGATCTGAGACACTTTCTCTGAATGTTCATGTTAATTCCAGATATTGGACTCTTGCTCTCTTCTGTTACCTGCCAAACCGTAGACTAATTATGTTGTCTAGGAGAATGGAGTACTCTGATTGGCCACCTTTCTGTTAAGGTGAACAAAGGTAATAAAGGTCCACCATATGTAATCAATAAATATTTCTGAATGAGTGAATGAATGAATCTTGACTCACAATGATTCAACTATATCTCTACTACTAAGGGACAAACCAACGTCTTTTTTTTCCCCCGCATTCCATGAGCTGAGTGTCATCTAACCAATAAGCCTTCCTGGGAAGCAAGATCTGGCCTGCAATTCTAGAGGCATCTGTACCCTGAGCATATAATTAAGTCAGAGGCAAGTACAGCTGGTGAAAGCAGGAAGACATGCATAAACTCTTCAATCTAGGAATGTTTGCGGACCCTATCATTACATACCCCACATGCTAATCTATCCCACTGGGACTCTATAAACTCTGTGACTCTAACTGTTCTCCCGCTGAAAATGCATGAGTCCTCTTCTGGGCCGTGATGTTCCTCCTCTCTTCCTGAACTGAAAGCCTTTTCAAATTATCACCAAATTTAAGATTTACAAGTTGTTGAGTGAGGGGTTGACCTAGGTGAGTATTGGCATTAGGAAGAGTAAGTTTTAAATAGGAAAACTCTATTCCACTTACTCACTGTGTGATCTTTGGTGGGTTACTTAACCTCTCTGAGCCCCAGTATCTACATCTGTAAATGTTAGTAATAAAATCTGCCTCCTATAGTCACTGTGAGGATTAAGTATCACTAGGAATGGAACAGGCCCAGCATGGTGCCTACAAAATGGCAAGTATTTGACAAATGTCAGTTCGCCTCCCTTTTACAGACGTGAAATGCTGACCCTACTTATTAAAGTCAAAACAAGGGGCACCTGGGTGGCTCAGTCGGTGAAGCGTCTGCCTTCGGCTCAGGTCACGATCCTGGAGTCCCGGGATTGAGCCCCACAGAATCCCAGGATCGATCTCATCAGGCTTCCTGCTCAGCAGGAAGTCTGCCTCTCCCTCTGCCCCTCACCCCACGCATGCTCTCTCCCTCTCTCTCTCTTTCTCTCAAATAAATAAATAAAATATTTTTTAAAATTAAAAAAATAAAGTCAAAACAAGACAAACAAAACAAAAGGAAATGTAAAAGAAATACCTTTTAGAAATGGTCTTCTTAAAGCAAAAGCAAATTATATACCTAATTGTCCAGGCTACTCATTTACCTGCTAGGCAGTGCAATACGATCTTGAATAGGACACAGTCTCTAAGCTCAGGAGTTTAAAGTCTAGTGGATCGGGTTATCATCTGAGGAGGGATACTATAATTTGAAATTACAATTGCATTTTAACTGATGAACACTGCCCTTGAACCTTTGCATTCTTATTGAAGTTCTGGTCATTTGTCTCCTGTCTCTCCAAATAAACTGTAAGTTAAGCTAGGGCAAAGTTTTTATACTTTCCACATTGTCAAATACATGTAAAGGCTTCTTTTACAAAGGGATCTGAAGGGAAAGGTGGAAATCAGAAAGGAAGTATCTTTTTTCTGTTTTTCCACTGATGACCAATTTTCCTCTGAAGAAATGATTGGATCAGGGATGACCAAGTTCCGGGATTCTGCCTTTAGTACAGCCACAATGTTGCAGTTTTTTCCCCTCCGTGAACTAGATACTGTAGTACTTTCCCATCTTAATCTCATTGTGAATGTTTGCAACCCATTCATGAGCAGGGATCATATTTCGCTCATCTTTGTTTTCTCTGCATTTAGCAATTTCCGGCACGTCGTCAATGGTTTCAACAACAAGCATTTATTTTTTCTCTTGAGCCGGCAGGTTGGATGGCCGGAAGTAGGCTTGGCTCAGCTCATCTGGACAGGACTGGACTCACATGCATTGCTGGTCAGCTGGTGGGTCAGCTGGACACTGGCTGGTCTAGGAAGCCCTCCGTTGAGGTGACTGTGTTTTGTTTCATGCAGCCTTTCGGAAGTGATGGGACCCTCTGGAAAACAAAGATTTAGCAGAACAGCATTGAACTTATTTAATGGCACCAAGAGATATCCTGAGAAAGCTGCTCCATCGGACAGGTACAAAGAAGAAGATAAGAAAACGGATGTTCTGGTTCTACATGCTTTTATGTTCTGCTGGAGGAAATACACCAGCTTTCTGGAGGGCAAGTCAGTGATATGTGTCCAAATGCAGCCTGGCTGCTCATCTGAGCTTAAGATTAAAAGGTTGGAGCGGAGCAAGATGGCGGAGGAGTAGGAGACCTGGATTTCGTCTCCTCTCAGGAATTCAGCTGGATAGGGATCAAACCATTCTGAACACCTACAAACTCAACAGGAGATCAAAGAAAAGAAGAGCAACAACTCTCTGAACAGAAAAGCGACCACTTTCTGGAAGGTAGGACGTGCGGAGAAGTGAATCCAAGGCGATATTCGGGAGGATAGACGGCGGGGGAGGGGCCTCCGTCGGCACTTCTGGCAAGTGATAGAGCCACGGAGCACAGAATCGGAACTTTTAGAAGTCTGCTCCGTTGAGGGACGTCACTCTGGTGGCGAAGTGGGGGGTGGAACCCTCGCGGGACAGTGTGGTCTCAGGACCCTCGGGGTCACAGAAAGACCGGGGGTGCCTGAGTGCGGCAGAGCTCCCAGGTATCGGAGCGGAGAAGCCGGCTGCAGAGACAGAGACGAGGCGCGGGCTCTTAGCTCGGGGTTGCTATAAACCGTGATCCGCGGCACAGTCGGGCCACTGCTCCTCCAGCAGGGACCCAACAAGCGGCAGATCCGGGGAGACTCACCTTCTTCCCCCGGGGAGGAGAGGTGCGGGAGCGCACCGCGGGGATCTGCTGGGTTTGGAGACTCCACCCGGGGTCGGGTGCCAGATAGAAAGGCGCGGTCACAGGCCGGGTGAGCACGGAGTGTGGCCGGAGACCGGGGAGACGGGAGTGACTGACGGCTTTTCTCTGGGGGCTCGCTGAGAAGCGGGACCCTGAGTTCTCGGCTCCGCCGGGGCGGAGATTGGGAGGCCGCCATTTTCACTCTCCGCCTCCAAAGCTGTACGGAGAGCTTGCAGGGAACAAAAGCTCCGGAGAGCAAACCCGAGCAGATTACTTAGCCCGGACCGGCAAGGGCGGGGCAATTTTGCCTCCGGCAAAGACATTTGGGAACCACGGCAACAGGCCCCTCCCCCAGAAGATCAGCGAGAACAGCCAGCCAAGACCAAGTTTACCGATCAATGAGAACGGCAGAACTCCAGCGCTAGGGGAATACTGCACATAGAATTCATGGCTTTTTTACCATGATTCTTTAGTCTTTCAAAGTTAATTATTTTTTTTAACTGTCTTTTTTTCTTTTTTCCTTTTTTCTTTTTTTTTGAATTTTTCTTTTTCCCTTTTTCAACCAACATCTTATCAATCCCTTTTTTAAAAAAAAAAAACATTTTTATTTTTCATTTTTAAAGTCATATTCTATCCCTTCATAGTAGTTACCCGTATTTTTGGCATATATATATATAAGTTGTTCTCTCTTTAAAATCTTGAGATAGTTTCTTCTAACAGATCAAAATATACTCTAAATCTCTAGTGTATGGTTTTTTTCTACTCCCCTGCCTGATCACATTCTCTCCCTTTTTTCTTTCTTTTTTTTTTTTTTAATCCTCTTCTTTCTTTTTTCAAACAACTTATCAAATCCTTTTTTAAAATTTTTTATAATTTCCATCTTTACAGTCATATTCCATCCCTTCATCATATCAACCCTTATTTTTGTACATATATAAGTTTTTCTTTCTTTAAAATTTTGGGAGGGACTTTCTTTTAACAGACCAAAATACACCCAAAATCTAGTGTGTGGCACTGATCTATAATCCAGCCTGATCATATTTGATCACATTCTGTTTTTGTTTTGTTTTGTTTTGTTCTGCTTTTGTTTGTTTTTATCTTTATCTTTTTCTTTTTTCTTTTTTTCTTTCCTTTTCTTTTTTCTCTCTTTCCCTTTCTTTTCCCACTGCTTCAGGTCTTTTCTGATTTGTTTAGAGTATATTTTCTGGGGACGTTGTTACCCTGCTAGCATTTTGTTCTCTCATTAATCTATTCTCCTCTGCACAAAATGACAAGACGGAAAAAATCACCTCAACAAAAAGAACAAGAGGTAGTACCGACTGCCAGGGACCTACTCAATACGGACATTAGTACGATGTCAGATCTAGAGTTCAGAATCATCACTTTAAAGATACTAGCTGGGCTTGAAAAAAACATGGAAGTTATTAGAGAAACCCTTTCTGGAGAAGTAAAAGAACTAAAATCGAACCAAGTAGAAATCAAAAAGGCTATTAATGAGGTGCAATCAAATATGGGGGCGCTAACTGCTAGGATAAATGAGGCAGAAGAAAGAATCAGTGAGATAGAAGACCAAATGATGGAAAATAAAGAAGCTGAGAAAAAGAGAGAGAAACAACTACTGGATCACGAGGGCAGAATTCGAGAGATAAACGATACCATAAGACGAAACAACATTAGAATAATTGGGATCCCAGAAGAAGAAGAAAGAGAGAGAGGTGCAGAAGGTATAATGGAGCAAATTATAGCAGAGAACTTCCCTAATTTGGGGAAGGAAACAGGCATCAAAATCCAGGAAGCACAGAGAACCCCTCTCAAAATCAATAAAAATAGGTCAACACCCCGACATCTAATAGTAAAACTTACGAGTCTCAGAGACAAAGAGAAAATCCTGAAAGCAGCTCGGGAGAAGAGATATGTAACCTACAATGGTAGAAACATTAGATTGGCAACAGACTTATCCACAGAGACCTGGCAGGCCAGAAAGGACTGGCAGGACATATTCAGAGCACTAAATGAGAAAAATATGCAGCCAAGAATACTATATCCAGCTAGGCTGTCATTGAAAATTGAAGGAGAGATAAAAAGCTTCCAGGACAAACAAAAATTAAAGGAATTTGCAAACACGAAACCAGCCCTACAACAAATATTGAAAGGGGTCCTCTAAGCAAAGAGAGAGCCTAAAAGCAACATAGACCAGAAAGGAACACAAACAATATACAGTAACAGTCACTTTACAGGCAATACAATGGCACTGAACTCCTATCTTTCAATAGTTACCCTGAATGTAAATGGGCTAAATGCCCCAATCAAAAGACACAGGCTATCAGATTGGATTAAAAAACAAGACCCATCGATATGCTGTCTGCAAGAGACTCATTTTAGACCCAAAGACACCCCCAGATTGAAAGTGAGGGGGTGGAAAACCATTTACCATGCTAATGGACACCAAAAGAAAGCTGGGGTGGCAATCCTTATATCAGACAAATTAGATTTTAAACCAAAGACTGTAATAAGAGATGAGGAAGGGCACTATATCATACTTAAAGGGTCTATCCAACAAGAAGATCTAACAATTGTAAATATCTATGCCCCTAACATGGGAGCAGCCAATTATATAAGGCAATTAATAACAAAAGCAAAGAAACACATCGACAACAATACAATAATAGTGGGGGACTTTAACACCCCCCTCACTGAAATGGACAGATCATCTAAGCAAAAGATCAACAAGGAAATAAAGACTTTAAATGACACACTGGACCAAATGGACTTCACAGACGTATTCAGAACATTCCATCCCAAAGCAACGGAATACACATTCTTCTCTAGTGCCCATGGAACATTCTCCAGAATAGATCACATCCTAGGTCAGAAATCAGGTCTCAACCGGTACCAGAAGATTGGGATCATCCCCTGCCTATTTTCAGACCACAATGCTTTGAAACTAGAACTCAATCACAAGAGGAAAGTCAGAAAGAACTCAAATACATGGAGGCTAAAGAGCATCCTACTGAAGAATGAATGGGTCAACCAGGAAATTAAAGAAGAATTAAAAAAATTCATGGAAACCAATGAAAATGAAAACACAACTATTCAAAATCTTTGGGATACAGCAAAGGCAGTCCTAAGAGGAAAGTATATAGCAATACAAGCCTTTCTCAAGAAACAAGAAAGGTCTCAAGTACACAACCTAACCCTACACCTAAAGGAGCTGGAGAAAGAACAGCAAATAAAGCCTAAACCCAGCAGGAGAAGAGAAATAATAAAGATCAGAGCAGAAATCAATGAAATAGAAACCAAAAGAACAGTAGAACAGATCAACGAAACTAGGAGCTGGTTCTTTGAAAGAATTAACAAGATTGATAAGCCCCTGGCCAGACTTATCAAAAAGAAAAGAGAAATGACCCAAATCAACAAAATCATGAATGAAAGAGGAGACATCACAACCAACACCAAAGAAATACAAACAATTATAAGAACATATTATGAGCAACTCTATGCCAACAAATTAGATAACCTGGAAGTAATGGATGCATTCCTAGAGATGTATTAACTACCAAAACTGAACCAGGAAGAAATAGAACACCTGAACAGACCTATAACCACTAAGGAAATAGAAGCAGTCATCAAAAATCTCCCAAAACACAAAAGCCCAGGGCCAGATGGCTTCCCAGGGGAATTCTACCAAACATTTCAAGAAGAACTAATACCTATCCTTCTGAAACTGTTCCAAAAAATAGAAATGGAAGGAAAACTTCCAAACTCATTTTATGAGGCCAGCATTACCTTGATCCCAAAACCAGACAAAGACCCCATCAAAAAGGAGAATTACAGACCAATATCCCTGATGAACATGGATGCAAAAATTCTCACCAAAATACTAGCCAATAGGATCCAACAGTACATTAAAAGGATTATTCACCACGACCAAGTGGGATTTATCCCTGGGCTGCAAGGTTGGTTCAACATCCGCAAATCAATCAACGTGATACAATACATTAACAAAAGAAAAAACAAGAATCACATGATCCTCTCAATAGATGCAGAAAAAGCATTTGACAAAGTACAGCATCCTTTCTTGATCAAAACTCTTCAGAGTATAGGGATAGAGGGCACATACCTCAATATCATAAAAGCCATCTATGAAAAACCTACAGCGAATATCATTCTCAATGGGGAAAAACTGAGAGCTTTCCCCCTAAGGTCAGGAACGCGGCAGGGATGTCCACTATCACCACTGCTATTCAACATAGTATTGGAAGTCCTAGCCACAGCAATCAGACAACAAAAAGAAATCAAAGGCATCCAAATTGGCAAAGAAGAAGTCAAACTCTCACTCTTTGCAGATGATATGATACTTTATGTGGAAAATCCCAAAGACTCCACCCCAAAACTGCTAGAACTCATACAGGAATTCAGTCAAGTGGCAGGATATAAAATCAATGCACAGAAGTCAGTGGCATTCCTATACACCAACAACAAGTCAGAAGAAAGAGAAATTAAGGAGTCGATCCCATTTACAATTGCACCCAAAACCATAAGATACCTAGGAATAAATCTAACCAAAGAGGCAAAGGATCTGTACTCAGAAAACTATAAAATACTCATGAAAGAAATTGAGGAAGACACAAAGAAATGGAAAAACGTTCCATGCTCATGGATTGGAAGAACAAATATTGTGAAGATGTCAATCCTACCTAGAGCAATCTACACATTCAATGCAATCCCCATCAAAATACCATCCACTTTCTTCAAAGAAATGGAACAAATACTCCTAAAATTTGTATGGAACCAGAAAAGACCCCGCATAGCCAGAGGAATGTTGAAAAAGAAAACCAAAGCTGGCGGCATCACAATTCCAGACTTCCAGCTCTACTACAAAGCTGTCATCATCAAGACAGTATGGTACTGGCACAAAAACAGACACATAGATCAATGGAACAGAATAGAGAGCCCAGAAATGGACCCTCAACTCTATGGTCAACTAATCTTTGACAAAGCAGGAAAGAATGTCCAATGGAAAAAAGACAGTCTCTTCAACAAATGGTGTTGGGAAAATTGGACAGCCACATGCAGAAGAATGAAACTGGACCATTTCCTTACACCACACACAAAAATAGACTCCAAATGGTTGAAAGACCTCAATGTGAGACAGGAGTCCATCAAAATCCTAAAGGAGAACACAGGCAGCAACCTCTTCGACCTCAGCCGCAGCAACTTCTTCCTAGAAACATCGCCAAAGGCAAGGGAAGCAAGGGCAAAAATGAACTATTGGGACTTCATCAAGATAAAAAGCTTTTGCAAAGCAAAGGAAACAGTCAACAAAACCAAAAGACAACTGACAGAATGGGAGAAGATATTTGCAAATGACATATCAGATAAAGGGCTAGTATCCAAAATCTATAAAGAACTCATCAAACTCAACACCAAAAGAACAAAGAATCCAATCAAGAAATGGGCAGAAGACATGAACAGACATTTCTCCAAAGAAGACATCCAAATGGCCAACAGACACATGAAAAAGTGTTCAATATCGCTCGGCATCAGGGAAATCCAAATCAAAACCTCAATGAGATACCACCTCACACCAGTCAGAATGGCTAAAATTAACAAGTCAGGAAATGACAGATGTTGGCGGGGATGCGGAGAAAGGGGAACCCTCCTACACTGTTGGTGGGAATGCAAGCTGGTGCAGCCACTCTGGAAAACAGTATGGAGGTTCCTCAAAAAGTTGAAAATAGAGCTACCATATGATCCAGCAATTGCACTACTGGGTATTTACCCCAAAGATACAAAAGTAGGGACCCGAAAGGCTACGTGCACCCCGATGTTTATAGCAGCAATGTCCACAATAGCCAAACTGTGGAAAGAGCCAAGATGTCCATCAACAGATGAATGGATAAAGAAGATGTGGTATATATATACAATGGAATATTATGCAGCCATCAAAAGGAATAAGATCTTGCCATTTGCAACGACGTGGATGGAACTGGAGGGTATTATGCTGAGCGAAATAAGTCAAACAGAGAAAGACATGTATCATATGACCTCACTGATATGAGGAATTCTTAATCTCAGGAAACAAACTGAGGGTTGCTGGAGTGGGGGGTGGGGTGGGAGGGATGGGGTGACTGGGTGATGGACACTGGGGAGGGTATGTGTTCTGGTAAGCGCTGTGAATTGTGCAGGACTGTTGAATCTCAGATCTGTACCTCTGAAACAAATAATGCAATATATGTTAAGAAAGAAAAAAAGAAGAAGAATGTAGCAGGAGGGGAAGAATGAAGGGGGGGAAATCGGAGGGGGAGAAGAACCATGAGAGACGATGGACTCTGAAAAACAAACTGAGGGTTCTAGAGGGGAGGGGCGTGGGAGG
>NW_022589721.1:22480140-22528853 GCF_004348235.1 Phoca vitulina | reverse complement strand
GAAGTGAGAGTCTCTCTTATACCTCTGTTCTGCACTCTTCTGAGGACACTTGGCACCCTGAGACTGAGCCATGAGTCCCTCCCCACTTCCTGGAGACCAGGAAAAAGAAAATTGGACAATTAAACACTTACGTGGGAATGCAAGGGGAGCAAACCATGCAACCCAGACTGCTAGCCCCATTCTCTCAAGTGGTTCGGGGTTAAGGCACAAAGCCCAGGGTAGAGCTCGGACCCTCTGGCAGGGAAAACAAGGATTGAAACTTGCTGAGCACGGAGCACCGAGGACAGATCATACCGAAACCATTAGGTGGGCGGGTAATACGATGTTCAAATGGAACTGGATTTCTGAGCTTCAATCTCTGAAATCTCTGCAGGGAAAAAATAAATAAATAAATTGCCTCTGTTTTTCTTCCTTTCTCCTGATCTGTTCCCGTGTCTGGGTTGTTGGAGTTAGCAGCAGGCTCTCGACAATCTGGACTATGTCCTCCATTGTGTTCTTTCTGTGAAGAAAATTACAACTTGGAAAGGAAAGGGGGAGGAGAGGAACGTTACATTCTAAACAGTCTCAGGGAGGTAATTGCAAAGTCTCCGTCGCTCGCTCCTTGCTCCCCTCCCTTGTTGGCCCCTCTGACTC
Organism: Phoca vitulina; assembly: GCF_004348235.1. NCBI lineage: Eukaryota > Metazoa > Chordata > Mammalia > Carnivora > Phocidae > Phoca > Phoca vitulina. The sequence continues at coordinate 22,528,220 of NW_022589721.1, read as the reverse complement.
TTCTACGCCTGTAGGATCTGGCAAAGGGGAGCCACTGCAGGTGGACAGACGGCTTTGCAGGTGCCTCCCGGTCATGTACCAGCTGTTTCTCCTCCTCTTCCTGGGGCAGCGCGGACCCACACAGTGCTGCCCACAAAGGAACATTCAGGAGGTTTTGTCTAAGGAAAGGTGGGGTGGTTCGTTTTTGTTCTTTTTCTTGGGGGTCTAGATTTTCCCTGTTATACCTTCAACTGTCCGCTTGGCCACAGTTCAGTTCAGGACTCGCTGTGCAGCTACCTCACTGTTTCAGACATTTCCAAGTGTTCAATATACCATTTATTGATTCTTTACTATGTGTCTAAAATCATGCCAAGCGTCTACATCTTTGATTTCGCTCAATCCCCACAGCCGTTGTAGTAGTCCTACTTCCACATCAGTGATACACTGGGTCTCAATGAGTTCACTTGTCCAAGTTTGGCACAGTCAAGATTTGAAACTAGTTCTGTCGCTTCCTGACCACTATGCTGCAATACCCTCCCCCACAACAAAAACTGGTACAAGGCAGTCCCAGGCTGTCCCATCCTTTTTCCTTAAGTGGAGGTGATTTAAGGGTAGCCATCTGACCCATTTCTGCCCAATGAGATCAGGCAGAAGAGGTTTCCAAGGGAGTGAAGGACTTGCCCAAGGCCACGTGGCTGTACTTGGAGAATGGAGGGAGCGATTCATATAGCTCCTCCTAGCACAGAGATTGAAGGAATTGTGACTACCAGGTCATTTAGCAGATGCTTGAGAGCATGCTTACAATGATCATCCTCCTGGACCTCTGTGCACAGCCTGGAGGAAAATGCCAAAGGGAAAAAGAAAGAAAGGAAGAATGACCTTGGTTTTCTTTTTCCTTTCTTTTTTTCTCTCTCTGGTTTTGTTTAAAAAAAAAAAAAAATCTAAGCTCTGAGTTTGTTGGGTCTCTTTGTCCTCATTTCCTAGACCAGAAAACCGAGGCTCAGGGGCAATGAGTCACCTGGGATCTGAAGACTGGGGGTTCTTTCCTCTACACCAGCATTTTTCAAAGTGTGGTCCCAGGACCAGCAGCATCAGCATCATCTACCTTCGAACATATGAGAAATGCAAATTTTTCAGGCTGCACCCCAGACTCACTGAATCAGAAACTCTGGTGTGGGGGCCCTGCATTCTGGGTTTTAACAAGCTCTCTTTGTGATTTTGATGCAGCTAGAGATTGAGAACTACTGCTTTACCATGGTTTGTAACTCACAGTTTAGAACGAAATCCAGTTGTGAATACATATATTTAAAATTTTTGCTGCCTTCCACTACAGATGGTTCTGAAAGCCATTTGATTTTGACCTTGAAGAAATCCATTGCAAAAGCAAGATGCCAGAAAACTTTTAGAAATCTAATCAGCCGTGGAGCTTGTGATACACTGGCATTTGGTGCCTGCCACGGAACAGCAGGTTGCTGCATTAAGTACAAAGGTGTGAGTAGGAAAGGATTTCCCATGTTCTCATCACTTCCTACTTGAGCTGTCCCGCGCTGGGGCTGAGCTAATGGAGTCCTTCCCAGCTGTCAAGGCATAATAAGCTTTGTTAGAGGTGCCCTTATGCAAGGGCCTCTTAGTACCAACGAAAAACCACACCAGCTTCCTCAGAGGTAAAACGCCTGTGTAAGGTCACCCAGCTGCAGAGTGAGGTTGAGGGAGGGAATCTACATATCCCCTTGCAACACCAACACTTAATGCATCTGGCTGCCAGGCAGTCTTAGCAGATGCTTGAAACAGGGTTTAAAATGATCACTCGTCCTGCCTCCCTGCGATGATTGTCATGCAGCTTGGAAGAAAATGCCACAAAAATCAAAGGACAACCTTGATTTTTTTCCTCCTTATTTTTGAAGTTTGGGGTTTGTTGCATGTTTTATTTATTTTTATTTTTTGTTATTTCTTCTAAGTAGGCTCCACGCCCAGCATGGAGCCCAACACAGGGTTTGAATTCATGACCTTGAGATCAAGACTTGAGCCGAGATCACTTAACTGACTGAGCTACCCAGGGGCCCCAAAGTTCATTGCATTTTTTAAAAGTGATTTCAAAGGGTGCCTGGGTGGCTCAGTCATTAAGTGTCTGCCTTCAGCTCAGGTCATGATCCCAGGGTCCTGGGATCGAGCCCCACATCGGGCTCCTTGCTCAGCAGGAGGCCTGCTTCTCCCTCTCCCACTCCCCCTGCTTGTGTGCCCTCTCTCGCTGTGTCTCCCTCTGTCAAATAAATAAATAAATAAATAAATAAATAAATAAATAAAATCTTTTAAAAAAATGATTTCAAGATTTTTTTTCAGCAGTAAAGTGATAAAATGTTGTTATAAAAGTATTTACATAATCCTTCAGTTTTCAGAGCAAAGACTGAGTGATGTTCAGTTAAACCAGTGTGGAAATATCTAGTTGTAGCCTGATTGCTCTCTGCCTTTCTGCGTCTGAATTTACTGATAGGGTTGACCTCCTCCCTGGCTTCACCTTCCCCCCTGCACTCTGTTCAGTTTTTGCTCCATATCACTGTGGTTTCTCTCCAGCGATTACCAGCAACTGCCTCATCCACAGTCCCCTGGTTTGGAATCCTCCTCTGGCCTTCACTCTCATGTTTTCCTTTCTCATGATTCCTTCTCTGTCTCCTTGTGGAGTCCATGCCCTTTGCTTGGCTCCTGAACATTGATGATCTCCAAACCCTTTGGATCTCAGTCCGTGCGCTCTTCTGGGACGACCCACCTGAGTATCCCATTATCTCAAGTGTCTATCAATCCTGCTCTGAGTTCTTTACTGAGCCTCAGACTGGATTATCCAACTCTTTGCAGGACTTCTCTTATAAGTATTTCAAATGCCACATGGCCCAAACTGAATGCACCTTCACCTCTCCAAAAGCTGCTTTTCCCATAGTCTTAGAGTAGACATACCACACAACCACTGTCCAGTTACACACGCCAGGAACTAGGGAGGTGTTTTTCACAATGCCAAATCTTACAAGCATCACCTCCATAACATACACACATACCACAAACACACACACACAGCACACACATGCTTTCTTTCTTACACACATGTGAGTGCACACACATGCACAGCCACACACTCGCTTTCTCTCTTACACACTTTGCAGGCACACACACATATCCCATATGCGAAGACCAAACCCTGTATATTTTGCCACCATATCTTCCCCTCCTTTCCAACCCTGCCACCATTGCTCTTGAGCTAAGTCCCTGATCATTGCTCACCTGACTATTGAGAGTTTCCAGACTGTACTCTCTCCTTCCTTTAAATCCAAGCTCCCATTGTAGCAGAGGAATTTCTCTAAAATGCTAAGCAACCATGGTTCTCTCACTTTGTACATCTCATATCTCCTACTGCCTGTAGAAAAGGTCCACATTCTTAACACAACCAGCAAAATCTTCCTTGACCTGTCTCTGTGGCCTCTTTATCAGTTTCCATGAGAAATACCCCACCGATGAGCACCCTGTTATCCTCAAATATTTTACTGAAGTTCCAGGCACAATTTATGTCGATAGAAGACTATTAATTAAAAAAAAAAAAAAAAAAAAGCTTTAGTGGAAATGTGATCCATGAAACAGATTTGGAATACATCACTTAGTCTTACCAAACTGCCCTATTGCTCCAAAGCCATGGCATTTAACTAACTGAATGACAACAGTAAGAGAGGGTATGCAACTATAAGAAAAAATTAGGAAATCTTTTATGCACCCATGTGGATATGTGATCATTTATTTAACCAGACCCCTATGATGGAAATAAAGGTAGTTGCCAATCTTTACAATCTATGTTATTATAATATCAGTCTGTCTGCCTCTGGGATTAGAAGAAGGATAAGAGTGAAAATGGGAAGACCAGTTATAACAATAGACCAGTGAAGAGATCAGCTGGTGACAATGAGGATGGAAAGGAGAGATATTTAGGGACCTAGAGGTCTTAGCCTTATGGAATTTAGCACTGTAAAGAAAAGTGCAATAAACTAGTAACTCCTGTGCATTGATTCACTTGACACATATGGATTGTCCACCCACTATGTTCTAAGATTGCCCACTTACTATATTGTGTCAAGCCCGAAGACCAAATGTGGCCACTTCCTGCCCTCATGGAGTTTCAACCCCAAAAGGAAAGCTAGGTGATTATTTCAGAGGATCTAAACCAGCCTGGGACATGGAGCACGGGTTGTCAGTAAGCAATGTGCTAAGCAGTGGATAGGAAAGTCACTGACTCCATACTTCTCCAAGGGCAGCCGTGACCACAGCAGCAGCAACATCACCTGGGTATTTGTTAGAACTGCACAGTCTCAGAGCCCACCTGAGACCTGCTCAATAATAAATAGGGACTGAGCAGAGCCCAACAATCTGGGTTTTAACAAGTCCTCAGGGTCATCCTTACATAGCTAGTTTGGGAGCCACTGCCTAGAAACCCAAAAGATGTGGGGGCAAATTTCCCTGTTAGTGGTGGTCTAGAAAGGCTTAAGGCAAGAACTGACCTATGAGCCAGTCTTCAAAGGAGAGTGAGAGTTCCCCAGAAGGACAAGCATAGCTGGAGGGGAACATTCCAGGAATTCCAGGTGTTTGTGCTCCCTGAGCTAGCTTACAGTACCTCCACCCTCACATTTTCTTAATGGAGTTAGAACTAAACTGGGGGAAATGATGTATGCACAAAGTTATTCATTGCATTTTTGCAAACAATTTAAATAACCATCAGCTGATGACTTCTTGAATAAACTCTGAGTCATACATGTAAATGAATACTATCCCTCTGTTTATCAGGAGAGAGGTTTAGAGATGAACTTTAGAATATGGTGCTAAATACAAAAGGCAAGGTACAAAATCATGTGTGTATCATGCAACTTTTTGGGTGAACAAATGTAAATATGTGTACTGCAGAGATACACAAGAAAGTGGAAACAGGAAATTGGCTCCTAGGTGGAGAATTTTAGGTGGAAGACAGGAATGGGAAGTAGGTCTTCACTGGATGCCATTTTATACCTTTTAAATTTCATTCTACATGCATAGATTACCAATTCAAAGGAATAGACACCATACCTTTCTTAATGCAAGAACAAGGAGTGGGGAGGGAGAAGATATCTGCTCTGAATGCCCTCCTGGCCCTCAAGAAGGGTTCCCCCTCCCCAGCCTCACCTAACACCTTTTGGGGAACTTCACAGGGTGGGGGATGTGACAGGGAGGGGTGCTCGGTGTTATAATTATTGTTTTCAGTACCTATTTTGTTCTAACAGGATGTGCTGCTTGGGGTCAAGGCCCTGGGCCAAAGTCATAGAAGAGTAGCTGTTTGCGGTACTCCCTCTGAGTTCCCGGTATTTGGGAAATGGTCACCTCACAGCAGAAGCAGGGGTGGGACAGTTGGGGAGGGCCTAAACCACCACTGTGGTGGAAAGGGGGGGCCACAGGGGTTCCATTCAGAAAAAGAACAATTGGTGGTTTCAGGCAGCTGAAGTGAGGGCAGAAGGGAAATGAGATGGCCTGGCCTATCAGAGGGGACACCACTGACCTTTGCCTCTAGCCAAAAAAGGAAACAAGTAGGTACAGAAGAAGTGGGCTTTAGTGCAAAATGCTTCTTCTTCAGCAGCTCTCAGCAATCTCAAAAAAAATTATCTCACCATCTCTTGTCCAGCCTCGCTTCCCCACTTTCCCAGGAAGAGGGGGACCTCATCATGATGAAGTGCCCAGTATACACCAGCTCCTCTTTATTTCCATTTTTGTTATCACATTGAATATTCTCCAAACCCTTCTAAGAAAACACCCACTGAAGTCAGAAGAGCAATGTAACTTGCCCAAAGTTGCTATGGTGTCAGGATTAGAACCCAGTTCTTCTGACTCCAAGATCTCTGTTACACAGATTTTAGGCTACATCAAACTAGGGAAAGACCCCTTCTCAGACTCTGAAATCATTCATCACGGAGCCAGCCATGTGGACTCAGACTCAGACCCCTGGGTTTGAAAACTATAACTGAAATCATCAGAGAGCACTGTGATACTTGCAAGAAGATAGAAGGATTAACCAAGGAGATTCCATTGAAGACAGAGAGAGGACTCCCAGGATTTATCTACTAGGGTAACGATGGTTTGTGACTGCTTCTTTAAAAATACTGGTTTATCAAGTCCATGTACTTGATGACAGTCTCTGGCCCACCCATCACAAGAGTTTTCTATTTGCATGTGGCCCAATAGCCAGGCCCACTCAACTCCCGAGCTCCATGAATACTGTCAAGATAAAAGCTTGTTTGGAAGGGATATGACCTTCTCTGGAGTTTCCAAAAAGAACCTTGCAGACGGCTTTAAACTAAAAGGCAACTTGACTTAAATAAGACAAGGCATCTCTGGGATTTGTTCATTGAATCATTCAGCAAGATTCACTGAGGGCCTAATAAGTGCTGAGGATACCGAGATGACTAACACATGGTTCCAGTCTCTATAGTCTTTTCCAGTTTCAACATACCACAAGTATAACGCTGAAAGGTAAACTCTGAAAGAGAGGTCTCAACAGAAGTTTAGGAGCACAGAGGGCAAGGGGTTAATTGTTCCTAGGATTGGGGTGGTGCAGAGGAGGTAGCCTTTGAGATGAACCTGGTAGGATGTGGAGGAGGACATTCCAGGCAGAAGAAGAACATAAGCAAATTTTTGGAAGCTCTAAAATTCATTATGCATTTGGAATCTGTCCCATTCTTGTCCCTGCTATCGACTTTGTATATAATTCTAGCCATCTCATTTTACCTCTGCTTTGAAGTCTCAAGTTCAATTCATCTAGGCTGTAGAAGCAGAGGGAGAAGGACAGAGGTAGAGACAGAGAGCTGTCTCAGTTTCAAGTAAGAAGGGATTCACAACTGCATGTCACAGAGGGTCCTGTTGGGGTTTTCTGCAAATCTTTGGGTATCTCTGCATGAAAACACACGTTTGATTCAAAGGCTTCAGAGGAAGGATTACAAGATTAGCTAGTGGCTGTCATTCACATTGCCCCATGTCTCAGGTATCTGGTCAAGTTCTCAAGAAAAGAGGAAGTAAAAATAGAAAGGACTAGACAGCTGAGAGCAACTGATTACTGGTGCTCGGGGAGAACCTGAAGATGGAATTCCCCCTGAGCCTCATGCTGTTCTTTCGGGCAAGACCACTTGCAATGTCTCTCTTTAACTCCAATATGAACTATTTCTACATCTCTTCCCTGATCCACCAAGACAGGTCAGATAGATCTTCTATGATCCACTATTTCTGTGCTTCCCAGCACCCGATTCTTCCTTCAGTGTTGCCTTTATCATACTGAATTGTAATCATCTATTTCCTTGATAACGTCCTTCATTATGTCTCATTAGGACAGCCATCATATCTCTCCTTTATAGCTGCAGCCTGTTATATAACATGGGAAAAGTAACTGTTGAATATGAATAAGTGAGTGGATGAATGAGTAAAAGAGAGAATGCAAGATGGAAGATAGTGAGCAAATGGCAACTACCACAGAGTAGTCCAGAAGGCTAGTGCCACAGAGCTTGAATGACACTCTCTCTGGGATTCCAGGCACCATTACCTATGAGTGTGAGGGAGGAACAAGGGAAGTCCCAGTCAAAGAAGTACCCCATTACAACTGTCACTGAGACCATATTTTACTTCCCGCTGATAGAATTTTGAAGATCCAGGTGAGTTTTGGGCCATTTTGCTATGGAGATAAAAAAGCGTAATCTACTCCTGTCCTCAACAGTTAGCTTCAGATGGCTGAGCCAGCATAAGTTCTAGAAGACACAAAAGGAATGAATCATTCTTTGCTATGAAATGGCAAGAACTGGGCTAGCGTGAAATGGAAGAACTGGGATGGTGTCCATTGAACCAAGTAGATAATAGTAGGGAAGTCAAGGCAGATAGCGGTGATGATGGGGAAATTGATGATGACGATGATGATGGTGATGACAGTGAGAATTGTCAACATCTCGAGCATTCTACATTACTCTTATTTACTCCTTACAGCAACTCTAGAAAGAAGGTACTATCCTTATCTATTCTTATGTAATTCTACAGATGAAGAAAATAAAACTCTGAAAAGTTAAATAATTTACTGAGGATCACACTGCTCATACGGCAGAGCCAGGACTTAAAACCCAAGTCTGATTCCAAAACCCATTCAGCTAAACATGGCTGTTCTGCCATCCAGTTTCTTTTATGGGTTAATATTTTCTTACTTAAGATATTGATATCTTCATGCTAATAGGCCCCATATCCTGAATACAGAGTCGTTGAGTCATTATTAAGAAGAAATAAACTTCATACCAAACTCAGTTCCCTGGAAGTAGGTCAAAACATTCATGACGATCTACACTAGCTCAATAGGCCAAAACACTACTGACTATCCACACTAACTCAACTGCATATTCCAAAATGAAAGACTGCTGTTGCACAGCATCTAGAACCTGATTTCAGAAAATAGAAGGTGAGTTCAGATGCCCTGGAATGAATCCAAATTTCCAATAGTGCATATCATACTTTTCGTGAACCACTGGATTATAATATATAGATCCCATCAGTTCTGTACGTTGCCCCTCTTTATCCAAAGGTAGCCCTGAAATCCTTTCTCTAACATTCTCAAATCTTTGCTTTGACAAGAATAATCATATCGGGTGCCTGATCCATTCCAAGGAACTTAATCACTATGAGCTTAACTAATTGCCAGCTTTTAAAAGACAAGAAATATGACCATTAACTACCATTTACCCAAAAGTCGGGGGATGGAATGGTGTCATTAATTTAATAGTCTGGTGAATTAGAAAAGACCATAGCTAACAAAAGATGGATTTCTAGATTTCCAAAATGTAGGCTATAATAGAATACAGTACATTTAACCTCATGTGAAATAAAAATGCCTTACAGTTCACAGAGTACTCTGAAGAATATTTCCAAATATGACACAACAATGCCATGAGGGAAATAATAGGCCTATCTGCATTAAAAATAGAAGAGCTTGGAGAGATTTAATTATGTGTCCCAGGTCACACATCAAATAGGGAACAGACTAAAATTTGAGCTGAGTCTTCTAACCCCTCACGCAGTGAGCATTCTGTCACCCATCCTGCCTCATGTCTTTGGTTTCTCTTCCTTTCTGGCCAACACAGGCATTGCCAACATGGATGGACAAACAGAACTTATGTACAATGAGCAAGCCATACAGTAATTTGTTTTCATGCAAAGGAAATGTGGAATTTATTATGGAATATAGATGGCGTATAATCTGTCGAGTGCAAGGATCAGGTCCTGTTAACCTTGTTATGCCTGGGACTCAACACAGAGAGAACATTTGTTGAATTCAGTAACTGTGCTAGTTGCTGATAACAAAGTTTAGGGCAAGTCCTAAACTATGAGCCAACTCTCTTCCAATTAGTTGCTCTCTCAAGTCAAATCAAATCAAGAGCTCAGATTTAGGCTGAAAATATTCCTGAACAGGGTCCCTTGTAAACTTTCGCCTAGAGCAATGTCATCAGAGTACTGTCAGGATATGTCTCCTTGAGAGCAGTAAAAGGAGCACTAAGTGATATCAGGCTGATGAAATCAGAGCTTTGCTGAGATCAGCCAGTGGATAACAAGTCAAGGACTGGCTTCCAGCCACTGCTTGCATTTACATGCAGGACACACTAGATGTCCCTAAGAGAACCAGAGGATCATATTAGAGTGTCCCCAGTCTCCAGTAGATGCCTTCGGTCATGGAGGCTGAACAAAGCTCCCATGAGAGTGAATGACATGCCACATTTTCAGAGATGACCAGTTTCCCATCTCCCTTGTTGACCACTGACCACTGCTCACATGGGAGCATGTCTGTAACCCACAGCCCAAATCAGTCAATAAGGATGGGAATGAATAGCCAAAGGATTGGGCTTCAGGCTGTGTGATTTAAAAATCTTGATTTTTCTAGCTGTGTGACCTTGGGCAGATTGATTAAACTCCCTGAGACTTAAATTGCTCTTCTGTAAAATGAATGGACACAAAGTTTAAATGAGATAATGTATGGAAAGCATCTAACACATAGTAATGGAGTTGAATCTCATATGACATGTAAAAGTTATATATAATTAAAATTATCCTTGGGAATCCCTTAAGTTGCCCAGAAAGGATAATGTATGTGTTCTTTTATATATATGGCATACATACATACATATATACATGGCAGATTTTATATAAAATATATATTAACATATATTGAATATATTATAAAATATATACAATGCATATATTATATTATATATTAAAATATATATTTTATATGATATATTTAAAATATAAAATCTGCCATGTAATATATACATATAAATATACAATGTAAATAGTAGTATATATGCAGAAATAAATTTTATAATATTCTAATTATATATAAAAGAGTATATAGTTAAATTCGCATGAGTTGAATAGACGTATGAGAAAACTCCACTCTAAATAGAAGTTGAGCATTTATGATGTTACTGTCCTGGGGGTGGAAGATGCAAAGAAGCATAAAATGACTGGTAACAGTGAATTAAGCATATTCTCTAATCAGGGCTCTAAGTATTGTCTCACATTTCTTCATTTAATTTCACAACTCTGCAATGTAGTTCCTGCTATTGTCCCCATTTTACTGATAAGGAGGCTAAGGAACAGAGAAGTTAAAAATTAGTCTGCCCCACAAAGGACATTGTAATCTAGTTATATGGATGAACTACAACCAAAATTGATGCTATAAAAATATCTGTAAGATGACCGCCTACAAGGATAAAAATGAATGGCAGAGGAGTGATGCAGATAACACTCCATAAGCTTAGGATTTCAGAGCTGGAAGGAGCCTGAATACATATCATCATGTAGGGGTCAGAGTTCAGAAAAGACTATTCTAAATTACAACTTAAGCTGTGTCTTCGAGGATTGGTTTTCCCAGTCAGGTGGTAAGAAAATGGAAGCAAGTGCATGAATGTTGATTATGGGGTGTAAAAATGTGGAAGCAGGCATATGACATTTTATTTAGTGGACATATAGAAAAGGCGAGCTATTCCTACAGCGGGAATGGGCAGGGATGACATCAAAAATAAGCCAAAGTCATATTGCACTGGTCTCTGGGGTGATATTCCAAGGAATTTGACTGTGAACCTCAGTGAACCACTGAAGACTCCTGAACTGTGGAGCAAGATCGAACAGGGCACCTGGGAATGTTGGTTCTACTCCAAACCCAACACACTGGGGCCATTGCACAGCTTAACTGACCCTCCTTGAGAAACAGTTAAAAACAGTTCTATGGAGGTCATTTTTACTCAGCAAGCAAATAACTAAACAAATGTGTCCTCTTTCAGGATGAATCTGGACTTTCCAAACCCTTGGGGGCTGTCTTCACGTACAACCCACAGGGCCTCTGCTGCATGTCCCTTGCAGCCAAATGACAAAGTCATTCCTGGCACTCAAGGGTAATGCTTTCTTTTCAAAGCTCCTGGTAAATTAAGTCTCCTGGAAGGCACCTTCCCTAAACCTTTCTCCCCTGAACTTAATTCTTTCCATTTTCACTGCTTCCCCAAATTGAATTTATATGCATACTTGGCAAAATGTTGACAGTGATGTAAACATTTACCATAAAGACAACCAGACTTTTGATACCTATAGTCTTAGTAGTAAATAAAATAAAGTGGTTTTTTGCCCAAGATCTTCTTAGTATACTCACCCTGCTTGAAAAAAGGTCCTCATGGGCGCCTGGGTGGCTCAGTTGGTTAAGCGACTGCCTTTGGTTCAGGTCATGATCCTGGAGTCCCTGGATCGAGTCCCGCATCGGGCTCCCTGCTCAGCAGGGAGTCTGCTTTGCCCTCTGACCCTATCCCCTCTCATGTGTTCTCTCTCATTCTCTCTCTCTCAAATAAATAAATAAAATCTTTAAAAAAAAAAAAGAAAAAGAAAAAAAAAAAGGTCCACTTATTTAGGAAGATTGTTTTGCAAAGCTAAGGTTTGCAAACACAAAGGTTTGATCAAATGAAGCCTTGGTTCACTTTAGAGAACTTGCAGGTAACTGAACATTGAAGTAGATATTTGTTACATGGCAGCACCTCATGGCCAAGTGTGATGTGAAAACTCAGCCCTGTTAAACATAGTAAATAAAGCCAATCATCATTATTTGTGAATTCCATATTTGTGAATTTGCTTACCTGCTAATATTTATTTGTAACCCCCAAATCAATACAGCACTTTCAAGGTCATTCATAAACACAAACAGAGTGATGAAAAGTTTGCATCACCCACTGTGCATATTCCCAGCTGTGGCCTGACAAGGAGGTGCTCTGTCTTCTGGTTTCAGCTCTCTCACTGTAAACAAGTATCCTTTTCATGATCTATTTAGCATGACTCTTTCTCATTTTTGTGCTTTTTGTTGGTTTACTGTTTAAAATGGCCCCCAGTGGTGGCGCTGAAGTGCTGTCCAGCATTCCTAAGCATAAGAAGACTGTGATATGCCTTACAGAGAAAACACTGCTGTTAGATAAGCTTTGTTCAAGCGTAAGTTATCATGCAGCTGGCCATGAGATCAATGTCAGTGGATCAATAATATATATTAAATAAGGTGTTTTTAAGTAGGAACACACATTAAGCAAGTTTATGTACTGATCCATTGATGAAAATGTTGTGACCAGAAGCTCATAGGAACCTAATTTTGTATTTCCCCTAGGAACAATGGTTCAGTATTCACTAATTCAGTATTCATGGCATCTTTAGAGAACATAACCACTAAAAATGAGCATAATGAGAATCAACTGTGCCTGGGACGGGGGTAATAATGTGTGTACAAGATCAGCAATGGGAGGCACTAGCAGGGCAAGGAGAACCCATAAGAAAAGTTTGGAAGGAATTTCAAGACTGGAATAAATTCTAATGAACCAGGGAGTGGCGAAGGAATGGTACCAACATAGAGAAGATGGCAGAGAATAGAGAATAATGCTAAGTTCTCAGAGCAATGCAACACTCCTAAAACTTGCTACAAACATGACCACTTCTGCAAAATTTTGAATTCAGTTAATTGTTGATTTTGTTCTACATAAACATATATTATTTTCTGGGAGTCTATCAGGAAATATATTTTCTTTATAGTTAACTTCATTTTGGAAAACCAAGAATCGCATTACTTTCTCCCCCCTCCCACCCCAGGAGAAACAAAAATATGAAATATAACCCTGGCCTGTAATACAAGTTTCCTTGCTTCCCCAAAGATAGAAAGAGCTGATCCCCAGTGTGTCATTCACATTCTTCCTTGTGCTTCAAAGCCTCCCTCGTCCCTGTGACAACCCACCCCACATGTCAGGACCCAACTTAATTCCTTTTTAGAGCATTCACAGTCATGTCCATATATTAGTTGAATGACTACAAGCACACACGTTAGAATCAGACAGATGTGGGTCTGGATTCCAGCTCAGCCACCTATCAGATCTCTGACCTCTGAATTACTGAATCCCTCATATTTTAGTTTCCTGATCTCTAAAATGAGTATTAAATAGGAAAATATATGCTGGCTTCCAGCACACTTCCTGGCATGAAGCAGCTGCTTTAGCTGTGACTCGTTACTGAATTTTCTGTGTAACCAGCACTCTACTCCATGCTGTCCCATTTTGGGCTCTGTGCCCCAATTCTCCCCACGCATGAAATCTGTCTCTGAAATAAGACCCTGAGATCTTCGACAGAGGGAGTCCAGCTTGTGGGAGGCCACCTCCTGCCAACTCTGACTCCTTCTAGTCACATGCAGGTTCCTCACTTTCCTCTTCCCATGTCCGCTGCCACTTGTCTGTCAAGGACCTCCTAGAAACTCCTCCAGACTCTTGCACAAATCTCCCCACCAGAGAGCCCTCCTGTTCCATCTCCTCCCTTTCTGACCTGTTATATTGTTAACAGCTATGCTTTCTTGAGCTCCTACTACCTACCAGGGACAAAGAGAAGCACGTGACACACCCCTTCCCTAACCTCTGCAAGGAAGGGGTGTTTCTTATTTTCCATTTTGCAGATGAAGAAATTGAGTAAGGTTGAGAACAGCTATTACATGCCTGAGTCTACTCAGTAAATGGGGCTCAAACCCAAATCTATGCCAGCTCCAAAGCTCTCTCCAGCGTGCCCTGCTTCCCTCCCTACATATTTTAAGGTCTACTGCCAATGAGTCTTGCTAAGTCACAGAACTGCTCAAAAACATCCCAGGGCTCCTTCTTATTTATGAAGAAAAAAATGGGAATCCCTTGGCCTGATATGTAAGATTCTCTATATCTGACCTCAGCCTACAGCCTGAGTTTTATCTCACTGTAGTGCTTCGTGAACCTGGCATGGCAAACAAAACTGTTCTTTTTTTTTTTTTAATGTTATGTTAATCACCATACATTACATCATTAGTTTTTGATGTAGTGTTCCATGATTTATTGTTTGTGTATAACACCCAGTGTTCCATTCAGTACGTGCCCTCTTTAATACCCATCACCTGGCTAACCCATCCCCACCTCACCCCTCCCCTCTAGAACCCTCAGTTTGTTTCCCAGAGTCCATAGTCTTTCATGGTTCGTCTCCCCCTCCGATTCCTCCCCTTCATTTTTTCCTTCCTACTATCTTCTTTTTTTTTTTTAACATATGATGTATTATTTGTTTCAGAGGTACAGGTCTGTGATTCAACAGTCTTACACAATTCACAGTGCTCACCATAGCACATACCCTCCTCAATGTCTATCACCCAGCCACCCCATCCCTCCCACCCCCCACCACTCCAGCAACCCTCAGTTTGTTTCCTGAGATTAAAAATTCCTCACATCAGTGAGATCATATGATACATGTCTTTCTCTGATCCACTGTTCTTCATGAAAGCTCAGCATTTGCCAGTCTTTGTGTTCGTGTTTAAACCAGACCCTCCTTTGGGAATGCTCTCAAGGCTGCCACTCTCATTGTCAAACCTGCAAACCTTTCTTACCTGTCCCCCAGGGCTCATGTTACACTCTGCACCCTCCCTGAAGCATGCACCCTGTTCACACCTTCAATGATGCATCTGGTGTCTACTGCATGTGAAGCAGTTTGACCTCCTGTGCACTTCAGTACCTATGGGCGTGATTGTGCCACAAGATAGGTATGGGGGAGGGGCACAGAGGAGCAGCACTAGACAATCAGGAGGGCCTTTCTGAGGGAGGTGATGGCGTGGTTGAAACTGAAGGAGAAGTTAGCAAGAGAAAAACAATTTCTCCTCACTCTGAACATCCACAGCTAGTATTCTTTCCATCTTTCCCAAGATCCCTCTTTCTTCTTTATGTTATAGTTATTTCTTTCACCCCTACTAGACTGAGAGCTCCTGAAGAACAGTATTTGTGACTATTTCATCTTTGATTTTTTTTTTTTTTTTTTTTTACAAAAGAAGTACTCAGTGGTGGGCATGAACAGACAGACTTTGGAATGGGCAAATGCGGATTAGAGATCCAGCTCTACCATTTACAAGTCATGTGACCTTAACTGGACTAAATTACCGTTTTAAGACTCCATTTTCACATGCAGATTAAGCAAGAGAAAAAGTCTATCTTACAGAGTTGTTATGAGAACACAAAATAATTACAAAAATGTTTGTATAATGTTTAACATTGTACCTGCTACACAGTAAAAGTTCAGTAAGTGGTAGCTTTGTACTTCTGATACATAGTCCAAGATTTTTTATTTATTTTACACACCTCCTAGCACAGCACACAAAAATAGTCCCATGTGAACACTCACTAACTTGAAGTATCTTATTCCAGCCCAGATATGTGCACATAAACATGATCAAATTAATTAAGACCATATCACAGATATTTCTTTTGCAAGGCAGATTTTTTCTCTGCCCAAAAACTCATAAAGAGATGGCAATTGAGGTTGAAAAAACTAGTGCTTAATCATATAGCACTCTCTCCAGAGTTTCTCAATTTCTATACAAATGAGCCTAGTAAGTGATTCATTGTTGTTTTGTATGTGAGTGTGTGCGTGTGTGTGTGTGTGTGTGTGTGTGTGTGTGTGTGTGTGGTGGTGGTGGGAGAATCTTTCAATCAAAGAAAGAAAAAGAAAAAATGAAAATAATCCATGCTGCTTGAAAAGTTAAAATCATATTATTCTTTCTAAGCAGCTTTTGTGGTTGGTACTCAGTGTAGATGATGGTGGTTTTTAATTACCCAAGATAGAGGAACACCCATCTAATAAAGGAAATCCCATTAAATAGTGTCAAGTCAACCTCCTTAATTCAGGCAAATAGAGAGAAAGAGGCAGATCATGACTTTGAAGGATTTTCAAAAAATGCCATTGTATTACCTTCAAATGCACAGGGGGACCTCAGCTACCTCATTACTAATTAAGCAGATCCACATTGAAATTCTCTGGATAGAGTGAATATAATAGATTAGAATATTGAGCACATACCATATACCATACATCACTCCAGGGGACCTGGGAAGAAGATGCACATGAATGAGATCTAGGTTCTCTTCTGGGTGAGAGAAACATGCAAATACCTAACTTCATTTTAAGACAGAGTGAAGCCGCACAAAATGGAGGCAAACTTTGCAAGCTGTATGAGATTCCAGTAAGGAGCAGTCATTGCAGTTGGGGCTGACCACTTTCCTTTTCTAGAGGAGGAACCATTGCTGCTGAGCTTTGAAGACTAATCTCACAGGAGAAGTTGAGGAATTCATCCTTGTTGAGAACATACTCTGTGACATATATTTTATATACCATATTTCATTTAATTCTTAAAACTTTCCAAAGTATTAGTACTATATGCTTATTCTCAAGATAAAAAGGCACTTTTCCCAAGGCCACACCACCAAAGCGTAGGAGCTTGGATGCTAATATGGGCCTGAACAATCCCAGAGCCTGTGACTTCACCTCCTCTTTTGTTCTGGAGCACCTTTACAGCATGTATGAGGTCAGCTATCTGGGAGATGAGGTTAAAACCATCATCCCATCTACTAACAACACTCTACTCTTACTTCAACCTTTAAAATGCATGTAGGAAAAATAAAATAAAATAATAAAATAAAATAAAATAAAATAAAACGTAGGTAGAAACTGACCACTTCGGGTCACCTCCATGCTACCACCCTGGCCTGAGCCACCATCATCTCTTGCCTATATTTCTGCATTGGCCCCAGTGATCTTCTTGCTTCCTTCTTGCCCTCTACCTTAACATAGTAGCCAGAGCGGTGCCATTGTCTGTCGTTGTAACCAAACAATGAACACACGAAAGCCTTTGTAAGTGGTTCATTCCTGAAAGTAGATTATGCTCACAGCCAATACTGCTTATACTATTCATTACCCTGTATAGATTAACTAATTTACAGCTAACTTATAGCTAATTTATACAATTAATAAGGATTATTGGATTGAATTGAATGAATTTCTCTCTCGTCAGAGACAGGTGTAAAGGTTAACTTTGACCCAATTCAAGCCTAATTATAATAAATTATATAAAATACTGAATTAGCCAGAGATCTAATGAGGTGTTCCCAGGGCTCTGATTAGGGCACCACTCCACCAGGTACTAACACGTAGCTGATGTCTGTGTGAAAGGCCAGAAAAACACAAGAGAGCATTGTTAGAATGTAGGCAGTAGAAATCTTAGACTGCTTAATGTTCTTCCCCAGTGGAAGGGCTCAGGACATTATGGTGCCTCCGCGTAGCAGGACAGCATGCCCCTCACCGATGCTGCTGCTCGGTCTTTTGCACAGGCTCCTTCTCATCTCTCTGAAAAGAGTCCTTGGTCCTCCCTCTGACTAATCTTCTCTCAACCGCGAGGTGATTTCACCTCCTCTAATGGCTTTTAACACCATCCAACACAGGAAACCTCCAAATTCATATCTCTACACCTCTCTCCTGCATGCTAGACTTGTATATCCAGCTGTCCAACTTGACAGCTGGCTTGATATCTCCACTCCTGTGTCTGATAAACACCTCAAACTCAACACGTTCTCACTCGATTTATTATTGAATTATCGATTTTGCCCTCCCCCTGCCTCCCCTTCGCACCCCAGATCTGCTCCTCCTGAAGTTTTTCCAGTCTCAGGCAATGGGAACAACAGGTATTCGGTTGTTGAGGCCAAAGGAACCTGGAGTCAGCCCTCAATTCCTCTCTTTCCCCCATAGTCCACCTCTAACCCATCCACCTACACTATCATCCCATCTACTAACAACACTCTACTCTTACCTTAACCTTTAAAATGCATGTAGGAAAAATAAAATAAAATAAAATAAAATAAAATAAAACGTAGGTAGAAACTGACCACTTCGGGTCACCTCCATGCTACCACCCTGGCCTGAGCCACCATCATTTCTTGCCTATATTTCTGCATTGCCCCCAGTGATCTTCTTGCTTCCATCCTTGCCCTCCACCTTAACATAGTAGCCAGAGGGGTGCCATTGGTTCTCCACCTTATCAGAGTAAATGCCCAAGTCCATACTGGGAACCATAAAGCCCTACATGAACTACCCCCCAGCCCACCCCCCACACTCACTCTCCCTCTGTCCTTACATCTTTTGCTGTCTCCTCCTTGTCAAATACAATCTAGTGACACTGGCCTCCTTGCTATTCCTAAAAATAACCACATCTTCTCACCTGGGTCTATCATCCCATAGATGAATGGGCCTCAATCTCATCTGCAAAATGAGGTAATTGGATCAAATGACCTCTCAGGTCCCTCCACAAATGTTATGATTCTGTAACTATTTTCACCTGCAGTGAAGATCATGAAACCCCAAACCTAACAATGGCACAATATTATGAACTCTGACCAATGGCAAAGAAAAACCTGCATTTCCGTATCTTTCACTATTGGTTCTGAAAATCAAAATTAGTTGTAATAAGCCATTGTAGTGAGAACTGGAAAATTAACAAGGGTCTGATGGTATTTAACCATTTAAATGTTATGACCATGGGTACTGTATTATAAGGAAAATTATTCTGTAAAAATGTTAAGGGAGAGTAAGAAGACAGCTTTATATGAATACTATTGTAACAAATAAAAATGTAAAAATAAATAGAAATATTTGTGGAAGAAAAATCATCAATATGCTAAGAGTAATGGTGTTAAAGTCACAGGATTAAGGGTGATTTTTTTCCCTCCTTTTCCTTCTTTTCTGAATTTTCTACTGTATAATTTATTTTACTACCTTTTATAATGAAGACATGAGTGTGTGTGTGTGTGTGTATATAATATTTAAAATTTTTAAACCAGGAGATTGCTCTCCAGCTAGAAACAATACTTCATGTTCTTTCAATTATTGGATCCTCACACTACAGGCAAATTAGGAACAGTGTTCTTTGAACAAGAACATGGTAATAAAAGATTAACAGTCAATTTCCCTACATTGATGTGGATCAGTCATGCGGTCAGCACAGTTGGCAGCCAAGAGCCCAAACACAGGCAACTCAGGTATTTTCTTATCACACAGACATGGTTAGTGGTGTACTCATTGATTTAAATGGCTGGATATGCCAGTGGCCCTTGGAGGGGTTCTATATTTTTTTCTCTCCCAGATAATGCCAAAATGTTATTCTCAAGTCAAGGGATAGAATAAGCTTCATCATTCAAGAATATTCATTGAGTTTCCCAAATTGCAATTCAATCTGCCCAATATATATTAAGTGTATATTATGGATCTAAGTATGTAGAGTCTAAAGTTATGGATCCACAGTCTTCCTTCCATAAAAAGCTGTTTTTTTCTTAAACTCCACATATGAGTGAAGTCATATGATAATCATCTTTCTCTGATTGAGGTATTTCACTTAGCATAATACCCTTTAGTTCCATCCACATTATTGCAAATGGTAAGATTTCAATTTTTTGATGGTTAAGTAGTATTTCATTGTGTTGCTGGAGGGGTGGTGGGAGGGGGGTTGGGATAACTGGGTGATGGACATTAAGGAGGGCACGTGATGTGATGAGCACAGTGTGTTATATGCAACTGATGAATCACTGAATTTTACTTCTGAAACTAATAATACACTATATGTTGATTAATTGAATTTAAATAAAATAAAATATTTTTTAAATGATGAAAATAAAAAGCTGTCTGATTAATCGGTTTACATGCCATTACAGGTCTCCATCTTCTCATCCATAAAATGGGGAAAACAAGACCCTTGCCCCTGTGGAAGAAGGGAAACGAGGAAGGAACAAGGGAAGGAATGTCTTATGAGGTTGTTATGTGTAATAAATATTATAACAAGTTACCATAAGATTTGGCTCACAATACAGGCTCAAAAATTCAGTCCTTTCTCCATTCAACAAGTGCCTATTGAAAACTTAGCCATGTGCCAGGTCTATGCTAGGTGATATGGATACAACACTGAACAAAGCTCATTCCTCTCCTCTAAAGAAGTATCTAAGCTGGTAGGAGAATCCAAGAAGTAAAAGACTACTTCAGTCCTAAAGGATATGCAACTAGATGTGCAGAAAGCATGATGTTTGGGGAAACAGAGAGGACAGAATAGTAGGGGACAAATAACCCCTAAATACATTAAAAAGTGTTTTTGATATCAACAATAACTTGAGTGCTTGTTAAATACCAGACACTGTTCAGATATTATCAAAATTTTCCATTTACATTATCTCACTGATTCTATTATTAATATCCCCATTTTAAGATAATTAAGACATGAGTGGCTAAGTATCTTCTCCAGAATCACACAGCTAATAATCTTATTGGAGCCCACATTCAACGTCTTCCAACCTACATTTCTAACTACTCTGTGCACTTCCTCCTTCATTGGCTACTGTGCTTATTAAGTGAGGTAACAAATAAAGTACAGTATTGCCTTTCCCAGTAAGAATCCAATGTTGACTGATGTTAGTAATAGCAGTAGTAACAATAGCAGCAAGAGTAATAGCAAAAGTTGTAATGGAATAGTAATAGAACACTAGAAGGAATAGCAGTGGTAGTGGTAGTAATAACAGTACTAGCAGTAGCAAAATGTGAAGCTCTCTACAAATGCTAGTAGTTATTATTAGTCTGAACTTAGGAACATTCTAAGAAAAAAGGTAAAAAATGCTTTTGTACTTCTGTGTCATATGGTTCCTGCTCTCAAAAAAAACAAAAAACAAAAAAACCCACTTCTTGGTACAGAAGAAGGAGACACATATATAATACAGCTGGCGATTTAGAATAAAAACTCTTTGTTTCAAATTGAATAGTTACATTTCCAAGAACCAAAAGATTTAGGAAAATGTCATCTTTTAGGGGTTAGTGCAGAAAGGACGTAATGTTAAGTCTTCGGAGTACACGTAGCATGCATATGGCACTATACTGACCACTTCACAAGTAGCAGGTCATCTATTTCTTACGACCATTCTGGGAGGTAGATACTGTATCACCCCCTCTCCACATATGAGAACACTGAAGTTCAGAAAAGGTAAACCATTTGCTCAAGATTACACACCAGGTAAGTAGCAAAGCCAGGATTTTAACCCAGAGCTATTAACCATGCTCACCCGGCCACTGGATGAGGGTACAGTATGACCCAGGCTGAGGGTAAATCAGACATGAACAGGGAAGAAGGAAAGGCAGGGAATTCTGAGAAGAGCTGCAGGACCAGGGTCCCGGGTGGAGATGAATACCTAAGGCTGAGGGCAGGGAAGAGTGAGCTGGTCCAGCTATCGGGCGTGAGCCTGGGCCCTGCCCTTTTAGAGATCCCCACCCAAGAAAAACCACACGGCTGAGACACACTTATTTAGAATGTCTTGTTTTTAAGTTGCATTTTGTTTTTGTCATCTGTAGCAAGGTGTACAAGACCAAGATGAGAACATTGAGAGAAGAAAGCTTTTGTTTTGTATTTTGGTTTCTTCCAAAATGTACCCAAAGTAATACAACTTTTAAAAAATGCTACTTTGGGTTTCAGACACTATTTAGGGCCACATTTATACACTCATTTGACTTCCCTCCCCATTAGTACTCAACTGAAGCAACCACAGAAGCCTTATAATGGCAGTCATTCATCCAATCAACACATATTTATTGAGCACTTAGTCTATATCAGACCACATGCTCAGCAATGTAGACATGGCAGTGAACAGGAAAAGGAACCATCCTTGCTCCCCTGGAATTCACATTCTAGTTGGAAGAGAGGAGTGATGAATGTGAAACCAAATAAAGAACATGCCAGGTTGAGACATACACTTACACAAATATAACTAGAGTGACATGAAAGAGAGCTACTCAGGTGGGTGGCCACTGTTGGCCCTTACAAAGTGATGTTTGAACTGAGAAGGAACTGTAAGAA
This sequence comes from Phoca vitulina, assembly GCF_004348235.1. Taxonomy (NCBI): domain Eukaryota; kingdom Metazoa; phylum Chordata; class Mammalia; order Carnivora; family Phocidae; genus Phoca; species Phoca vitulina. The sequence goes on along the minus strand of NW_022589721.1, from coordinate 22,505,956 downwards.
GGAGCCCACAATGGGTATCTGAGGCCAAAAGGAGCCAGATGGAGGGAAGAGCTAATGCAAAGACCCCAACATTGATAAAAACTTGGGGTGTTTGAGAAACATAAAGAATACCCATTTGGGTCACAGTGTGTAGTAGGAGATGAAACCCAGAACATATTCAGTAAGCAGATGAGGGAGGATCTTGTAGTCTCAGTGTAAGGAGCTTGGATTTTGCTTTCAGTGCTGTAGAAGCTACTTGAGGATGGTAAGCAGATCAGAGAAGGAAATTTTTTTTTTCATTGGGGAAAGCATCTACTTGATAATTGTGTAGAGAATGGATTATAGATGGGCACAGGAAGGTGGGAAACCAGTTAGGAAGGTATTACAGTGGTTAAGGTTGGTGAGAATGGGGCATAGACTAGAATGGTTTTGGTTTATTTGGAGCAAAGCAGTCAGATCTAGAAAAAGTGTTCAAGGCAGAGGTAAGAAGCATCACTTCTTACTGTAACTATCTTATTTCAAGAGTGGATGTGGGGGTGCCTGGGTGGCTCAGTCGGTTAAGCATCTGCCTTCAGCTCATGTCATGATCCCAGGGTCCTGGGATTGAGCCCCACACCAGGCTCCCTGCTCAGCTTCTCCTTCTCCCTCCTGCTCGTGCATGCTCTCTCTCTCTCTCTCACTATTTCTCTTTCTCTCTCAAATAAATAAATAAAATCTTAAAAAAACAAAACAAAACAAAAAACAGTGGATTTGGAGGATAAGGGAATTTGTGAAGTCCAGGAATATCCCTAGGTTCTGGACAAAGGAACTGGGTACATGGTGGTATCAATCAATAAAATATGGAGATCGGGTAAAGAGAAAATTGCTGGGGGTGCTGGAAAGGGGATTTATGGGTTCTGTTTGGAAATAATAGGTTAGAAATGGTTATTAGACATCCACGTAGAAATGTCAAGTAAGCATTTAGATACATGAATCCAGAGTGCAGAGGAGAAAACAGGTTGGATAGATTTTGGCCTCAGATGATAAGTCTGACAGGTGACGGATATGATCACCTTGGGGAAGAAAGAAGGAACAGAACTAGGTTCAAACCATCTCAAAATAGTGTAAGCCTAGGTTCCTTCATTTTTTTAAATTTTTTTTTATTATGTTATGTTAGTTACCATACAGTACTTCATTAGTTTTTGAGGTAGTGTTCCATGATTTATTGTTTGCATATAACACCCAGTGCTCCTTCAATACTTGCTCTCCTTAATACCCATCACCAGGCTAACCTATCCCCCCACCCCCCTCACCTCTGAAACCCTCAGTTTGTTTCCCAGAGTCCATAGTCTCTCAAGGTTCATCTTCCACTCTGTTTCCCCCCCTTCATTTTTCCCTTCTTCTCCTAATGTCTTCCATGCTATTCCTTACGTTCCACAAATAAATGAAACCATATGATAATTGTCTTTCTCTGTTTGACTTATTTCACTTAGCATAATCCCCTCCAGTTCCATCCATGTCGATGCAAATGGTGGGTATTTATCCTTTCTGATGGCTGAGCAACTTCTTTTAAGACACATCTCCAAAGGTAAGGGAAACAAAAGCAAAAATGAACTTTTGGGACTTCATCAAGATAAAAAGCTTCTGCACAGCAAAGGAAACAGTCAACAAAACAAAGAGACAATCCACAGAATGGGAGAAGATATTTGCAAATGACACTACAGAAAAAGGGCTGGTATCCAAGATCTGTAAAGAACTTCTCAAACTCAACACCCAAAAAACAAATAATCAAGTCAAAAAATGGGCAGAAGACGTGAACAGACACTTCTCCAAAGAAGACATACAAATGGCTAACAGACACAAGAAAATATTCAACATCATTAGCCATCAGGGAAATTCAAATCAAAACCACATTGAGATACCACCTTACACCAGTGAGAATGGCAAAAATTAACAAGGGAGGAAACAACAAATGTTAGAGAGAATGTGGATAAAGGGGAACCCTCTTACACTGTTGGTGGGAATGCAAGTTGGTACAGCCACTTTGGAAAACATTATGGAGGTTCCTTAAAAAGTTAAAAATAGAGCTACCCTATGACCCAGGAATTGCACTACTAGGTATTGACCCCAAAGATACAGATGTAGTGAAAAGAAGGGGCACATGCACCCCAATGTTCATAGCAGCAATGTCCACAATAGCCAAACTGTGGAAGGGGCTGAGATGCCCTTCAACAGACGAATGGATAAAGAAGATGTGGTCCATATATTCAGTGGAATATTACTCAGCCATCAGAAAGGATGAATACCCACCATTTGCATCGACATGGATGGAACTGGAGGGGATTATGTTAAGTGAAATAAGTTAAGTTCACTCATATATAAAACAGAGATAATAATAAACTTGTAGGGTTTAATAATAAACCTGTAGGGTAGTTTCACAAATTAAATTTTACTTATATATAAGACCCTAATCTGTCAGATGTCAAGTCCCTGGTCCATTTCAATATCATATCAAGATACCATCAAGGCCAGTTTCAAAAAGGTTAGGATTGATCAAGAGACAGAGTTAATTGATTTGTAAAGCCAAGATCCTATGATCCCATGGTTTCCACCCACATTGCTTTCTTTTTCCTTTCTCTTTGACCATTTCCATCCCTGACATGTTTTTATATACCACAAAAACATGCACAGTACATTTGGGTCGTTTCTCATGGGCTGCTAAATCCCAGGTCCTCAGGAAAGAAAAGATCTTCAAGAGTCCTGACCTGGTAGTACATGACCTCAAAAAGCTGCGACTGGCATGGATCGAGTCCCATTACACAATGTCAAGTCAAGTGGCAGCTAACTCCCCTTGGCTAGAATAAGTAATGGCTTCCCTTAGAGCCCTGGGTTAGTGCCCAGTAGGGTGAGTGGCAGGCAAATAAGTCTTCAATCAGTAGGGTACTTGAGGACACCAACATGTGTCTGCCCTGAGCTGCCCTCTCTGCACATTCCATTGTCCAGAAGAGTGGCAGAGTTTACAATAATAATAGCTAACATTTATCGAGTGCCTATTCTGTATCAGGCATGTTGGCTAGCACTTTCTATGCATTACCCTATTTAATACTTCCAGAAATCCAGTGATACTGATACTAATATAACTCCCAAGTTACATATGAGGAAACAGAGACTCAGGGAAGACAGGTCATTGTCCAAGTCGAACAACTAAGAAGTGATGGATGTTTGAATGCAGGTCTTCTCTCAGCCACTATGCACTATCATCTCTTAGCAGTATAGTTATTAATTCTTTTCAGTCTATGTCAGCAACACTGACCTCCCATGCATACGGTGAGAAAAACAGTGGATGAGGAGTCAGGATGAGTTCTGATCTCAGGTCTGTCACTTAAAATTATGTGGCCTATAGTACACCATTTACCTTCAGTGAGCCTTAGTTCTCCTATCTTCAGAGTGGAGAGAGTAATCTCTGCCATATCAGGAGTTTTGGGAGCACACAATGTGATAACTCTATAAAAATCATTTGCCAACTCTCAAGTGAGGAATGCATAAAAGGTGGTTATACAATTATGATGATGACATGATGATGATGATGATGATGGTGATATTGATGCTGTTGCTAATGATGATGGTACACATGCAATCACACACACACAGACACACACACTAGAATGAAAATATCTCGAAACTCTCATCACTGATTATTAAAACACTTAGAATAGTGCCTGGTCCCTAGATAGTGTTCAATAAATATTATGAAATAAGTAATGAAGATGAAAGAGAAAGAGGTAAAGGAGAATTCATAGATTAATCCACTTCAAACATTTGGGTCTGGAAATTGATCACCCGTACATACATAAAGTTAGGGTCAGCATGGGATTCAAGGTGTTAATAGCAAGATAAAGATTCAATACCTATGGTTTCAGCTTTATCCTTCAGAGACTTCAGGAAGGATCCACCATAGCTAAAGAATTTCCCTCACTTAGCAGTTAGCATAGTGCTCAGCACACAGTAGGTTCTTTATAAATGTGTTTTTCTCATTGCCTCTCTTTTCCTTCTTTTTAAACCCTCCTCCCTTCTCCCCCTCTCCATCCCTTACCTTTATATTATTTTAGATTCTCTTTCAGTCATTCTCTCTCTTCTCAAATTTCTTCTCTTTTGGTTTCTCCATATTCTTTCTTCACTTCTTTTGGTCCCTCCATATTCTTCCCTCTCTCCTCTCTCTCCCTAGCCCTTCCTTTCTCTCCCCAGTCATTTTTCCTAGCCCACTATGTAATGAACTCTCTTCTTTGTCTTTTGGGTTTTCACTCCTTAAGCCAATACTTAAAGACATCTTGTCCCCCATGGGTTTTCCAGCAAGTCTCACTGGAGCTAATTACAACTGGTCCAGATAATCTAGGCTCAGAAAAAGTAATCACAGGAGTTTTGATAATACTCAGCCCTAGGGAAGCCTGGGTTGCTTCCTTCCTGCACAAGGACCTGGGTGTCTTTAGGACAGCTACATCATGGGCTGTCAGAGAGGGCATGACAGCACCAGTCCTTATTCTCCTATTGATTAGATGGTTTGGCTACCCATATTCATTTACCTCAAAGACCATAGATATAACTGGTGGTTGGGAAGGGGATCAGCTGACTCAGACACCCTCTAAAAAGAACACAAATCTGGATGTTAGAATTAAGGTGTGACCTCACCCTCTCCATTCTTCATACCCATGACAATGTTGCCTTGAAAAGGGTTCAGATAGACCTCACAACATTACCTGAAAAGTTAGAGTCAGAGGTGAGGTTCAAAGCCAGCCCAAACTTTAAAATATTCTTGTGGGTCCTTCAGCACTACCCACCACACTTACGTCTTTTATTCCTGTAGATTATTAAACCTACTATGAGCAAAGCATTATGGTAAGTATTGAGAAAACAAAACTGCATCCTTACTCTCACTTGACCAGGAGAACTGTGGACAATAGAAATAATTTGTTGGCATGGCTTCTCTTTCATACTGTTCTGCAGAATTGAACTGAGTCTCCAGAGGGACATGTCTTACCTCTCCAGAGGCCCTTCCATGACCCTACTTCTGGGACTCATTCAAAGGCTGATAGAATAGGCCTTTTGGGATACTGACCTTTGCTCTTTGAATAACTGTCATTCTGTTCAAGGTCAAGGTATAAGGTTATTTCCTCTCCTTAGCCCAGACATCATCATATTTGGCAGTTGTAAGGTTGATCTTTGGAGATTCCTTAGTTTAACCGAAGTCTTCAATTCATATTCTTTTATTTCTTTGTTGTTTTTCTTGAGAGTCAAGGGAAGGCAAAAGAATCTCCAAATACCTCTATTATGCCATCTTTGAACCAATCCTGTTATTTTCAAGGTAAGTAAACTGGTCCAGAGATAGAGTTACAGTCAAGAAACCCTGGGGATGCCTGGGTGGCTCAGTCAGTTAAGCATCTGCCTTTGGACCTGATCCCAGGGTCCTAGGATTGAGTCCCACATCAGGCTCCCTGCTCAGCAGGGAGTCTGCTTCTCCTTCTGCTTACCACTCCCCCCGGCTTGTGCTCACTCACTCTCTCTGTCTCTTTCTCTCTCTGGCAAATAAATAAATAAAATCTTTAAAAGATATATATATATATATATATATATATATATTTTTTTTTTTTTTTTTTTTTTAAGTCAAGAAACCCTGAACAGCAGTGTTATGCCAAATCCTGGCCTCTTGTCTCCAACTTGATGCTGGACAGAAATTCTGGGAAGGAGAGCTCCCAGTTTTGATGCCTTGAGAGAGGATGGCCTCCAGTAATTTCCCGCTCAGTCTCATTGCTGTCCCCAGGAGAACTCAGATGGTCTCAAAAACTTGGAAATGTAGTTTGGCCATCAAGTTCATTACATGTAATTTACTATCTCATTTGATGTGGAGAATCAAATTTGGTGAGAGAATTAGAAGGAGCTGTGGTTTCCCAGTCAATTAACATTTATTAAGATCCATCTGTAAGATAAACTGATTCATTTATTCATTTGATATAGCTTGTGTCCTTTTCATATGGCAGAGGCAACACCATGTGATAGTCTAAGAACACAAGCTTCAGAGTCAGGCAGCTTTATTTTGCCTCTTGGATTTGTTATACACTAGCTGTTTGATTTGGGGTAAATCCCCTAATCTTTTTGAGCTTAGATTTCCTCAACATTAAGATGGGAGTAAAAGTTTCTACTATACAGCACTCTTTAAATAAAATAATGTAGGTTAAATAATTCACATGGTAGCTGGCACATTGATGTCTGAAAACTGTGAATAATAATCATAATCATAAGTGCTAGATTATGATCAGATGAGAGTATTCTTTATGAGCCCACTATCTCCTCTCTTATTTAGGAAAACATCTGAGAAATCCTTCAGATGTTTATTTTGCATCTGAAACACTTAGTAAAAGGGCAGTATATTTGCATGTGTGTCCTACTTGGTCCAACATATATTGACACAGATGAGTTTCACTCTTGAATCTGCTCAGTCTTGAAATTTTCTTCTCACTCATGAAAAAAGATTCTGACTTGACCATGGTTTTTCCAGTAAATCATTAAAAAATAAGGACATTTTGGATATCATTTTCACCTTCATCTCTTTTTGCTTTAATGTTGAACTTCAGCATATAGTCCATCTGAGTGGACCCCTATTGCATCCTGTAATAAATTTACATCACGCCTGGGAAAGATCACCTCTTCCAATCCAACCAGCCAACACTGGAAAGCGAAATGAAGTGAGTGGATTATTAATGTGAAAAATCAATTGTAAAATAAGATGCACAATTCTAATTTTTCATTCTTTCCCCTTTTTTAAAGTATATACTTACATAGTAAAAACCATGGAAAAATATACAGACAACTGTTAGTAAACTCTAGAAAATGAGACTATAAATTATTTCTTATTATTATTCCTTTTTGTATTTTCAGGAAAGACTACAATGAACCTGTGTTGTTTGTGTAATAAGGAAAATAGCACAGTAAAAATTAGGTTAAAAGCACCCTACTTAACACAGTTCCTGGCAAATTTTAGATGCTCAGTGAATGTTTAATGGTTGAATGAATGGCCCACAATCTGGGTAACTCCTGATGAGCCAAGAGTTCAGCTGCCCTGGCATATCCATCATTCTAGCTCCAGCACCAAATGATCCCTCCAGGATAACAAGAGAACAGGGAGGAAGGGAAAAAAATGGAGAAGAGAATTGAAAAAGAAGGTTTAGGAATGAGGCTTGGTAAGAGACCAGTTATACCGCTTGATAGTGAATGTTTCACCTGGAAGGCATTCTATGAACAGGGGACTCACATCTCTTGGGTACCACTCAGGCACCTCACAGAGAAAAGTTCCCTACTCCTTTGCAAGCTCCATCATGCAGATGGGGAGTCAACCTGACCATCACAAGTGTCATTAAATGGCAACAATTTGAATCAAGGCCTCCTGACTCCACTTCAGGGCTCCTTCTGAGAAAGAAAGAACATTATGAAATGTATAAGTGATATTTGCAAATTTAGTTTAATTTAGGGGCTCAGAAGGGTGATGGGAAATAGGAAAGAGAGAGGAAAATCAGAACACTGAAGAAAAAAAACTTCAGGGCATATTTTCAGCCCCAGTGAAATATATAAACCCTACAGTCAAATAATATTTATGCACGGCATGAAGGTTTTCAGGAACTATAAGAGAATCAATCCACAAAGAATAAATTAGTAACTCATCGAGTATGGAAACCACCTCATCAGCCCAAACACACAGGCAGATATTTACCAACAATCTGTGGGAGGAGAATTCCCATTGTGTATTTAGGATGTCATTCATCGTCCTGTTGAGTTCTCGTGTTCAGAGAAATGTGGCAAGGTCTACTTCTCTTTCTTAAATCCCTGGATCTTTGCCTCCTACCCAGCCTAATCAAAGCCCTACCTGACTCTATTATTAACTGCAACCCACAAAACTGCACCCCCAAATGCCAAAGGGATGACTTAAATGTAGACCACTGATGCACCCAGAGCATTCAGTATTCAGTCAACATGGAAAGAGAGAATTATGTCTCCCATATTGCAATTCTCTACTTAAAGTCAATCTCTTCTTTCAGATTATCCTTTCATTTTCAACACTGGAACAGGACACTGCCCTTTAGCCAGGATCTCAACATGCTTCACAGATGTTATGGAGAGGCCAGTATTACTTTTGTCTGTTCTTTAGACCCTTTTTGTACACAACAGTTTAAACAAGAAATAAGAGCTTAATGTAATATTGAGGGTTTACATTTTAGCAGAGGTAAGGGCCAAAAACTGAGGTGATGCTCCATTCCTCTCCTTCACCACTGGCATTTGTTCTCTGTCTGGGAAAGGTTTGGGAAAGGCCATACGAACTTTGGAATCCCTTGATCCCACCCTGCTGCACCTTCATCTCTTCCCCTGCATTGTCATTGAGTGACTAAATCTGAGAAAGAACACTGGCTGCATTGATTCTAAGAAGGCTTCCGTGCCCTTGAAGTCAATTCATCACAAATATCGGTTAAGTGAGATTTAGGTTTTGCATTTATTTTTATTAGCAAGTGATAAAGACATTAATTAAGGTATCATTAGCTGCTATTATAAACAAATCCCCCAAATTTACAATGTTCCAAGCACAATAGAAATTTCCACAAATGTATAATCCAAAATGGGTGGTGCTGATCAGCAAGTGGTCCTCCATCTGATTCCAGAGAACAGATTCCTCCATACCATGGGTCTATCATGTTCAACACGGGGGCCTCAAGGTTAATGGATTCTTTGGGTCTGCATTAAGCTGATAGACTGGAAAGAGCACAAAAGAGCCCATGAGAACTCTTCACGTGCTAGGCAGGAAAGTGGGGCAGATCACTTCTGATCTCATCCTATTGAGTAGAGTTCAGCCCATGACCAGGTCTAAATGCAAAAGAGGCTGGGAAATGTAGGCTGTGTGCCCAGGGAGAAGAGGAAACAGGTGTGTTAAGCTGCTAGCCAGTCACTACCACAATACAGAAATAAGTCAATATCTGCACAATAACAACAAAATGACAGTTTCCAAACAAGTGAGGCTCCACCTCTAATAACAGCATCTTCAGTCCTACACTAGGACTAGTCCTACAATAGGACTTCAGTCCCTATACAGAAAAAGATTTGGTGAGGTTTTCTCTCTAGAGATATGTAATCGTCATCACAGGACACCTCCCCCTAAAAAATGAAAATAGGGAGATGCATTTCAGGAGGAAAAAAGGGTTTTAACAACCACAGTTGAAGGGGAAAAAAGCATCAAAATCCCTAATTAGTTTGAAATTTTAATTTACCGATGAGCTGATAAATTAAATGGACTGAACTCATTCAGTCCAGCTAATTTAGGTTTTGCCCTAACCAGTTAATAAGCCAAGGTTATTAATAGTGATATTGTAGTATATTCATTATCCTAATGAATCCCTATTTGCCGTATATTCTACCTCAGACTAGACAGATGTCTCATGAAAGAAAGAGAACAAGAAAGAAAGAGAAAGAGAAAGAGAGGAAGGAGGTGGGGGTGGAGGGAGGAGAGAAAATAGTTCCCCTCATTTTGTGTGTTTTCTCCATCATTTGGACAACTACACTTGGCTTTTAGTCTCCCCTGCTCTAATTGCAATGACAAAAAGGAGCTTTGAGTGAAGAAACCCAAGAGTATTTGAAACCAGGTTATAACTCCCTTCAGCAATTTGGTTCTGGAAGAAAATATGCATGCCTGCAAATTATCTTTAACTCCTGCAAGGAGACATCCAGCTCTCGTGGGAATTTAAATTTATTTCGAGGTGGGGGATGAAGGCATTCTTTTTGCCAGTTTTTAAAATGGATTTCATGACTGTAAGCATGAAAGACAAGTTTCCAGCAGAAAAACACCTGAACTCCGATCAAGCTGAACTGATGTTCTCGATGCTGTAGGGTGCCGAGTGAGAGACAATGGATTGTGCCTGCTTCAAACCAGATACACATAACCACCTTGTCTGCTTCAATCTGAGCCATTATCCAACAAATGCAAACACTGAGGTGCAGTGTTCTCTATCATATATATTTTAAATATCCCCTGATATTGACAAGGGTAAATTAAATAGATACACTCAAAAATCACTAATGGAAGTATAATTTGGAAAGCAGTTTTGTTGGAAATTTTATCAAGATGAGATGCATTCATATTTTTATTTTTCTTTCTTTCTTTCTTTCTTTCTTTTATTTTTGAGAAAAAATATAAACTTGACAAAAATTCCTCCTTAGGTTTGTATCTTTTCACACCTCAACTGCAGCTCCCCAAATGCGAGATCATTTAGGTTATGTGAGGCCTGACATTAACCATGCATCCGCAAAATTTCCTATGAGACGCAAAAGGCCTCATTGCCAGAAGTAGTGAGATCCCTGGAAGGACTGATGTCCACGTGGCCAACTAAGTGTTCTGTGTCCACCCCTACTTCATTATGGAGCCAGGAGGATGAAGTCGATTATCAATTAACAAAACAGATGCGAGCAAGAATTCCGTTCTTTCGCAACTCTGTGGCTCTCCTCTGCCTTGGTTCTAGAAATTACTTCTCAGGCTGAGCAAATGTGGGGCAGCAGAAGAATCAGAATCTGCCTTTCACACTCCTCATTAAATATACCATTGACAGAAAAACTTCAGCCACCACAAGTTCACAATCTCCTTATTGCTGTTGCGGCCAGAATGCGGTTTTGTCTCTCTTTCTGTCGTAGTGGCACTGAGCCTACCTTTGGTCAGGGTTTTCTGCATCATTCTAAGAGAACTTTTTTTTCTCTCTCTCTCCTGCATTTAGTCACATTCTCTGCTGCTAAAAGAAGCAGTACTTAGATTGTGTTCAGCGGGGCATGAAAGATCACCTGTGTTCCCAGGGTTTTGATGGAGAAGACTTGCCTTCGAATGATGAAATATCTCAAGGATCCTGCTTGCCTGTAATCCCACTCTAGCCCCCAGGTCCTGTCTCCTCCTGAAAATTCAGCACAAGGTTGGGTTGAAGAGGTGCAGTGCAAGCTTGCCATGTCACTTGGTTGGTACAATGCTATTTCCTTAGAACCTACTAGGTTATAGGAAGTGCATTAGCTGCTGTAAATAGGACAGTGGAGATGTGCCTTGAGCAAATGCTTTCCAAAAGTTATTAACTCATTAAGCTCCACTGTTTAGAGTGCTACAGGGGTATCTCAAAGGGAATCATACTTTAGTCTAAGGCAGAGAATCCCAACTGGGGTCCCCTAGGAGACATAAGACAGTAACTGAAGACATTTTCAGCTTTTACAACTTGGTTGGAGATGAGGACATGGCTGGGAGTCTGGGCATTGAACGGGTAAAAAGTAGGATGCGGCTAAGCACCCTATAATGCCAGTAGCATCAAGGTTGAGAAACCCCGGTGATTTTCAAACTTAAGCGAGCAGAGAATCACCTGGAGAGCTGGGCCCCATGCCCAGAGTTTCTGATTCAGTAAGTCTGGGGTGGGGCCTAAGAATTTGCATTTCTCACAAGGTCCCAGGTGATGCTGCTCTCTGCTGGTCTGGGGACCACACTCAGAGAACTGCTGGTCTATATTTTCACAGAAGGTATTCCCCAGAAAATGATGTGTAAAGTTTTGCTGGAGAAAAAAGGAAAAGATAAACCTTTTCAGGTAGTTTGTGCAAAAACCCAGAGGTGAGAGGTTTGGGTTCAAGGAGCAGAAATAAGGGAGCAGGGCATTGAATGGAGCTGGAGAGGGAGCCCGAGGCAGATGATGCAGGGCCATAGTAGGATGTGGTCTCTATTCCATTTAAAACAATGGAAAGGCACTGAGGAATTTTTACCAGGGAACTGGAGAATTTGACCAGACAGTTGGGGTTGGGGGTAGAAGAAGGCATGGTGCCTATAGTTTAACGTAATAAAAAAACATGGCCGTTGGAATCAGACAGTCTTGGGTTTCCATCCTAGTTTGGTCTCTTACTAATGATCAAGAGCAAATTATTCAACTTCCATGAGACTCAGTTTCCTCATCTGTAAAATGGGGCTGCTCATATCCACTTCTCTGGATAGTTGTGAGAATAAATGAGATCATGTTCATAAAAGGGTCTGGCACACAGAAGGGCTCATTGAATGTTAATTCTCTTCCATTAAGTGTCAATGATGAAAGGACCAGGGGCTCCTCTAGAAGCTAATTTCCATCTCAAAGATCACACAGCAAAGCATGATGTCAGCAACCCAGGTCTGTCCAAAGAGCACTTGCATCACCTGTGTGTGCCAAATCTGTGCCAGGACCTGCTGCTGGCGTGTTTAAGTGAAAATTAGGCAACCACCAACCCACACAAAAATGCTGCAGAGCTAATGCTAGGTTTGCAGATACCATCACAAGGCTCAGGCCAAAGTTACCTAATTTACTGATGTTTGGATACTTCAGAGGCTCTTTTACCACAACTCTTATTGTTTTGTAGCCTGACAATGGGGAGGAGAAACAGTGCTTGGAACCACAATAAATAATAATACTTAGTACTTAAATAACTTTTGCATCTTCAAAGTCATTTCCAAACACTCCCAAATTAAGACTTACCCAGCCCCAGCCTTGGGAAAGTGTCATTATCTTTGTTTCTTCAACACAGCAAGAAGAAGGAGGTGATGGTGTTGCCCAAACCCTGGCCAGTTGGCATTAGAATGGGCTGCTTTAATTCAATCCAGACATCCCTAATAGGCCCATTCCAGAAGAATCTGGGCATTTCCTTGGACCATGAGTAGAGCAAAATATTTAATTGGAAAAGCTAGTTCCACTCTCCAAGAATCACTTTAAAATATAATAATAATAAATAAAGAAGGTGGAAGAAAACTTCTGGAGCAGACAGATATGTTTATGTTATAGACTTTGGTGATGGTTACCAGGGTGTATACTTATCTCCAAACTCCTCAACTTGTATACATTAGATATGTATGGCTTTGTGTATGTTCATCATACCTTAATAAATTGGTTTTTAAAAATTCCTTGTGAGTCTAATTTTGCACAGATGTTCCCAGCACATTCTGAATTAGACTTAATGGGAACAGTTGCTTTTTTGCTATCTCTGGTTCCCCAACTCCCTTACTCTGCCATCTCCCAGAAAGCTGGGCAAATGTTAGGACTTTTTGTGTGTTTGATAATTATCTAATTAATAATGATAATATCTCAAAGTTTCCTCATCTATAAACTGGAGATAATGACACACAGGGTTGTTGTGAGGACAACGTGTGAAGAATGCCAAGTAGGTAATGAACACAAGGAAACATTCTTTATCATTGTTGTGGTTGACACCATAGCCATTGTAGTTATATCATTTTATTATTTCCCATATGTTTCCCATATGCTCTGTTTTATAGTGTTCATAACCATTCTCTTGTAAGGATAAGCAGGTAGCATTATCTTTTGCAGAAACGTGGGCTCAGTGACAGAAAATAGACTCATCTAAAACCACACAGCTAATCACTGCAGAGCAGGGGGAGGAGCCACAGTTTGTCTTTGTATCATCTTATTTCATTCATAACTTCCTCTCCTCCTACCCCAAAGATTTCATCTTTGTGTTCATGAAGTCTAGGTCTTTGCATTCTCTCCCTCTTCCACAAGAGAAAAGGCATCTCTTACCTCCACACTCCCTAAAGCCACAGCAATTCAAGACATTTACTAAACCCCTATTATGTGCCATACACTGGACCCAGGGTCTGTGGAGTATCTTCAGGGAGCTTGTCCTCAGGAAGTTTCATGTCAAGGGGCACCTGGGTGGCTCCGTTGGTTAAGCGTCCAACTCTTGGTTTTGGCTCTGGTCATGATCTCCCAGTTGTGGGACTGAGCCCCACTTTGAGCTCTGCACTCAGTGCAGAGTCTGCTTCAAATTCTCTCTCCTTCTCCCTCCTGTGCTCTCTCTGTCTCTCAAATAAATGAATAAAATTAAAAAAAAAAAAAAGAAGTTCATGTCAAGTGAGAAAGATGATGACCAGCTAGAACAATTGCTTCTTAAAATCAAGATTCAGAAAGGATCTTTAGAATGGTCTCCACTACAATTCTAGATCTGGGAAATGCCAACCATCCCCACCTTCAGCCCTATTCTAAGGACACCATGTTTTAGAAAAAACATGCCCGAGACACTCGTTTGTCTCAAGGAGTAAGGTTCTCCTGCTAAGGTGCCCGTAGGCTTATTTCAAAGTGGATGATGTTCACTAGTGCATTGCACTGACTAAGTGCCCAGGCTTTGGGACCAAATAGACCTGGACCCAAATCCCAAGGCCCACAGTAGCATGACCTTGTACATCTTACTTAACTTGTCAAAAGCTGGGCTTGTGTAAAATAGTGATGATGTATTTTGGGTGGAGGACATGAAGAAGAAAATGTACATGAAATGCTTAACATAAAGCCAAACATATGGTAGCTCTCCAGAAATAGCAGCTATTTTTTATTACATTATTATGCTATTATTGCTATTATTATACTGTGGTATTATTTACACAAAATTTGTATTAAAAATGAATGCAAAGTGTGCCGACAATGCTTCTGATACTTCTTTTTTTTTTAAGATTTTATTTCTTTATTTGAGAGAGAGAGACAGCCCGCTTGTGCAAGGGCAGAGGAAGGGGCAGAGGGAGAGGGAGAGAGAGAATCTCAAGCAGACTCCCCACTGAGCACAGAGCCAGGCATGGGGCTCAATATCACAACCCTGAGATCATGACCTGAGCTGAAGTCAAGAGTCAGGCACTCAACCAACTGCACCACCCTGGTGCCCCGCTTCTGATATTTCTCCTATACATAATCTTAGTGAAAACTGACTGGTTGTGTATGGTAACAAAAAGGGGGTCCTTGAAAATAATACAGCTATCCTTGATGTAGTTGCATAAATTAATTTAAAAAAATTATTTGTGGGCACCTGGGTGGCTCAGTTGGTTAAGCGACTGCCTTCGGCTCGGGTCATGATCCTGGAGTCCCGGGATCGAGTCCCGCATCGGGCTCCCTGCTCAGCAGGGAGTCTGCTTCTCCCTCTCCCGCTCCCCCCTCTTGTGCTCTCTCTCTCAAATAAATAAATAAAATCTTTAAAAAAAAATTATTTGTGATTGCAATAGCTCCATCTGGAAGCATTTGTCAGTTCATGACCATTAGAAATAAGAAGAAACCAGCTCAAAAGAATAGAGCTGGAATCAGACAGTGCAAATTCCAGCTCTGCTTTTCACTAGCTGCGTAGTCCTGAGGAACTCAGCCACCCCCCCGGGGCTCCGTCTCCTCATTTATAAAATGGAAAACTTAGGATTAACTTTCTTGGGTTACTGAAGAATTAATGAAACAATATGTGGCACTTTACAAATGTTACTAAAATACTAATAAAATACTAGTATTTTACTGTTCTTAGAATAGTGTTAGCTTTCATTAATCAGAAACTGGACAGCATACTAATAACTATTTTATAAATATAGTTATTTGGTACATAAACTCTTTAAAATAGGTAGTTCAAGGAAGGAAGGAAGGAAGGAAAAAAGAAAGGAAGGGAGGGAGGGAGGCAGGGAGGAAGAAGGAAGGGGAAAGGAAGGTGGAAAGGAAAGGAAAGAAAGGAAAGGAAAGGAAAAGAAAAGAAAAGAAGAAAGGAAGGAAGGGAGAAAGAAAAAAGAAAAGAAAAGAAAGGAAAAGAAGGAAGGAGGAAAGAAGGAAGGAAGGAAGGGAGGGTAGGGAAAGAGGGGATAGATGATATCTATATAGGTAAGATAGATAGATGATAGATAGATAGATAGATGATAGATAGATAGATGATAGATAGATAGATAGATAGATAAATTATTGAAAGTTACCAGAGGGAAGAGGATGCTTGAACTTGAGAAAGAGACTATAGGGACTACCCCACTCTGGTGGGCTCTAAAGGAAAGAGAAATCCTCCAGGGACTGGAGGTTGCCAGTGACCTCTGACTTCCCTTCCAGCTCTCAGATTCTGTGACTGTCTCCAAGGAATGGACACAGTGATGATTAACATTCCCTTTTCCCCGAGACGGGTGGTGCACGCTTTCATCTTTCAATGTTTATAAATGCCTTTGAAAATGGAATGTGCCACATACATACTATGAGCTATTATTAATATGGTGTCCAAACACCTCTCTCCACATGATAGTTAAGGAACAAAGCAACTGGGGTGTGAGTGTTAGAGAACTTTCAGAGTAAGCGTGTGTATGTGCACACACCCCGGTCAAGGAATGTTCTTTAGTCTCACCCTGGCCTTGGGAGAGGCAGACTATTTCACAGGGGCCAGCAATGGAGCAGAATCGGAGATGTACAAGGGCCTGAACAAGAAGTCGGTGGCAAGATCGGAGCATAATTGATCAAAGCCGTTTTTCTGGACCCCCTATAGGCTGCAAGACATGCTAAGCGCTGTGCAGAATATAAAAACTTGATGGACACAAGCCCTGATTGGAGCGCATGTATGACAAAGACAGTAACCCAGTTTTGAAGAAGTCTGCTCTGAGAAAGTAGACTTACAGGCTGGTTGACCGGGCCCCAAATACAAATGACCCCTGAGCAAGGAGCAAGATCCTACTTGTAGATAACCAGGGGTAAGTCATCAAAAAGTTCTGCTGTCATTGCAGAGGCTGTGGTTCTAAAACATTTTGTTCATGAATGCTTTAAGAAATCCAGTGGAAGTTACGAACCTCTTCCCAGAAAAAATTTGCATGCCGATAAAATCTCACACTGCATGTCTCACATAGCTCACACATTTCCTAAAGCTCTGTCCTCCCTGGGCCCTTTTCTGCAGCTCTTGTGTAGCTAAAACCTCTAAGATGTGAAGTCAGTGAACTGAACAGATTCACTAGCAGACTGATTCAAAGCAGAGACCAGATCTTCTCTAACTCTGGATCCGGGGCATCTAGCGCAGATTCCAGGGCATCGTGCACCTAAAATAAATGCTTATTTAATACACCAGCACAGAATTAAAGCATTTTAATGAGCAACGACTCCTCCTTTAGCTATACTTCATACAGTCTTCTTTATTTGTTTGTTTTATGGCTTGTTCTTTAATACTTCTCAGGAACTTGACCCCCATAGTCTAGAGAGTGAAGAACACATGAATGGATATCTGAATCACCCAGAATCATTTCAAGAACAAGGAAAGGTTGAAACATTTACTCTCTTACCCCCAACACAGGATGCAAACTCTGGGTTGAAGAGCATTAAGGGACCATGTGTAAATTGCAAAATCCACACCTAAAATGGCCACATTGAGGAGGTGTCTCTTTAGAAATCCCAAAGAAGAGCAAAGCTGTGTGTTATCCCAGCCTTTGATCTGTCTGAGCAGAATGAGCATGGCACACTTCTTAAACCTCCGAGCGTCCCTCCAGCATGAAAGACAGGAATAGGTCACACTTAAACTCTCCCTGGCTGCAAGCACCTCTGGGATAAGCCCCTCAACAAGACAAATAGCCTCTGGCAACAGTGCCCTGGGAGAAATGGGTCCTATCACTCAAGCAAGGTCCTCATTCAGAAAAGTCAAGATGGCAGGGGAGAGGCAAAGTCCGGAGAGAGTGAAAGAGAGTGGGCGGGCCAGAGGGCCAGAGGAGGGCTTCCGAAAGTCCCAGCTTCTGGTTTCGTCTCTTTCTAAAGTAGCCATTCCCCCTTGAAGAGGTAAATAAAACAACACCATATGGGTATGGCATTATGCAGATGAGGAGGCAGAGACAAGAGACCTTCAAAGCTGCTAAAAGCCAGACCAAAAGCCATGTGTGCATGATGTCCCAGCACCCCCACCCCCACCCCTGCCCCTGCAGCGCCTTTGCATGCTGCTCCCGGACTCAGCCCTTGAGGGCTTCCAACTTCCGGCCACCTTGAGGGGCTTTTTGGTGAAGTGCCACAGAAGATAAAATTAGAAACCAGGCTTCCTTTTTTCCCCCCTCACTCTGTTAGTCACACACACATCAGCTCTGACTGAGAAGCACCGTCATACCAGCTTTCAGTGACAGACGCTCAAGTGAGCTGCACTTTAGCGGCTACCTGCGCCCGGCCCCTCAGACCTCTGCTTCTCCACCTGCCCCCCCAGCCAGAAGGGAGCCCTGCCCCTGGTCCCACGTTCTCACCATGTCATCTGTTCCCTCTTCTTTCTGAATGTGTGACCCCAGCAAATGGCTTAACTTCTTCGACCTCATCTATGACATGGAGATTAAAAAAAAAAAAAAAAAGTCTCTCCACCTGCAGAGTTGTTTGAAGGCCCAAATGCAGCAATGTGGGTGGCGTTTGCCAGCCAGCTGGGCACCGACTTCACAGCAAGATTGTTGTAGGAAAACCACCGTGAGCTCAGTTCTTCAGGCTGATAACTTCCAATTCAGCCTCAAATATGCTCCCAGAGGGAAAGGACCTGCTGCTCCGGTCACTCACCGTGGGGTCTGCACCCCTCATAGGTGGTCCAAAAATGCTGCAAGCCCCGGGGGTTAGGGATAAAAGATTCACTGATCCTTCTCTTTTCCCCGAGGCCTCTTATGCCATTTATGTTTATCAAAAGGCGAAGAGAAGGTCAGGAGTTTCTTGTTGTCTTTCCATGAGGGTCATGGCTTGATTTGTTTGTATGTAGCTGTCACTGGCTTTGTGGGGGCTCTACCTTTGGAAGTTATCCAGAGTTGGAGCATGGTGGCGTGCCTACTGAAAGCCTGCAGGTGAGTCTGCAGGTGAATCTGACAGGTGAGTCTGCCGGAAATCCTGGCAGCTCCCTCAAGTGTGGCCCCACACGGGAGATGCTTCTGGGGGGCACATGGATAAACGTTATCTTTCTGTTGTCACATGTAGAAGTGTCATTACAACAATGACAACTATTTTCCAGTTAAAGTAGTAAGATCAATTTTTCTTTTGTATTATTTCTATTCAGATTTTTTTAAAAAGTTACTCTACAGAAAATATGAAAAGGAACAGTAATACAGATGGTTTCTAAGTGAGTCTAAAATCTTGAGTTGGTATTCAAATTATTTATTTTTGAGAAACTATGGACAGATAGGGAGAGCTTTGAAGAAAAGTGAAGGTACCTGGCCCCAGTTCTAGCTTGTTACTTTTCTGTGAACATGGAGGCATACCATATGACGTCTCTGTGCCCAGATTTCCCAGTCAGTGACAGTGGAGAGGATGCTCCAGGTGGGAGAAATATTCTCTCTCCACCCCCTCTCCCCACCCCGACTTGTGGAAAACATCCTCAGTCTTTCAGGTTTACTCTACCTTATGGCCGTCTCTGTTGGATGTGCCTCTCCTTCCGCCCAACTCCCGTGTCATGGCGCATGGACTTCTTGGTGACCAGCACAGTAGAGTGATTATGAGCCTGCTGTGGGCTCCATATTCCAGCTCTTCCACTCCCCAGCTGTGACTCCATTTCTTCCTCTGAAAATGAACTATCTCTCTCATAGAGTCATTATTAGAACCAAAAGAGAGTACACAGAGTGTGTACAGTGATTCTCATCTCTTATTTTGCAGAGCGGGAGATTGAAGCCCTGAGGTAAAAAACAGGTGCACCCAAGATTACAAAGTGCATTAGCGCCAGAGCCAGAACTTGAACATTTCTCTGTATGCCTGGAAATATCACTATGATTGAAGTCTGTTCAGCCACTATGCCATGCTCTGTTCAAAAAATATTAACAAACTTTATTGCCGGTAATCATTTTGAATATATACATATATCAAATCATTACACCCTAAATTGTACACCTTAAAATTATACAATGTTATCTGTCTTTTATATCTCAATAAAACTATAAAAAAATTTTTAGTTGAGAGAAATTTTTAAAATATATACAGGAAGGGTTTGAATGACTACATGAAAGACTTGCTTCTCCAGGAAAAACACACCATCAAGTTTCCAGAAGAGAACGATTTGATGGAAACCACCACCCTCTGTGGTATGCATCAGTGTCAATCAAAATGGTGCCAATTATTACGAAGGAGCCACTTAGAGCAGGGGTCTGTAAACTACACCCAATGGGCCACATGGCCAACCACATGTTTTTATACATAAAGTTTTATTGGAACACAGCCACACTTGTTCAGTTACATAGTGTCTACAGATGCCTTCATTCTATAATGGCAGAAGACTGACTCAACTAATAAAACAGACAATATGACTGGCTTGCCCAGGACAGGGTTCAATCATCTCCAGCCTGTGGATTCCTCCTACATAAAAGAAAGAAGGTTCAGGAAGGAGGGGTAGTTCATTCAGTGAGCACCTCTTCATTTTGCCTATTTGACATTCATGCATCAACGTGGTCAGAGAGAATTTTACGACATGTATGGAAGCAAGATGTATCATAGAATATACCCATCTGAGAATAAATCCCCACTTGAAAATGTTTTTCTGATTCTATCAAGATCACAAAAGGTTACTAATACTATAGGTCTAAGTTATTCAGAATTATATTTATATCCTAAAGATCAGAAATGCTGAAAGCCAACATCTTAAGCCTTCAAAGGACCTGCAGTTTAACCTCCAGGTCTAATAGAGGTTTTCCCTTAAGAACCAGCTAACCTAGGGAGGGACCAGAAGGGTAGGAAGACTGTAGATTGTTGAATCAGTATCTGAGTAATGAGCAATAAGACTCTTTAATTCCCAGATCTAGCTGCTTAGAATTTTCTTAAAGCCTTTGAGGTTGTGCTTATTGGGAGATTGCATTATTAGTCAGGAAATACTCACTCTCCTTTCCCCAGCACTACGGACAGGGCATACCACCCTCTTCAATGACTTTGGGCCTGGCCAGGTGACTTGCTTTGGGTGGAAGTGACAGGAGGTCGGTTTTGAGCGCTGTGTATTTCCAACCTCTCTCTGCCCTTCCTACATCCATATGAGAAGTAGATGTCCCAGGGGCCGCTGTTTATTCAGCCTGCGTTCAGGAATGAGGGACATGTGGGAATACTCCTAAACCTGACATGCAGACAAAACCCGATCCACAAACCAAACCTGACCAGCAGACCCATGAGCAAGAGATAAAACTTGTAGTTAGAGGCCACTGATATTGGGGTTATTTGGTGATACAGTTAATCTGACTCATACAGTTCATTTCTTTGTTTGCCCATGAGGCTGTGGAAATGGTTGGTTTGCTGTCAGGTGTGTAAATTAAAACTCTTAATTAATGCTTAAACAGTAATTAAATGCCCTTTATTTCATCTTCACATTAGGAAACTGAGATCCAGAGAGGGAGTTCCCCAAAGGCCCTAACAAGTTAGTGGCAGAGAAAAGAGGATTCCTGCCTTGTGATCCACCGTCCTTATGCTGATTGGTTCATTCATCCACCAGTCACTCTTCTTAATCACTTGTAAACTTAACATTCTAACCTAATAAACACTTCACTCCATGAAAAAGTCCAGAAATTATTATCAGGAAAAAACCCAGCTGAATTATTTGGGGATGAAGTAGATAACAATATATCAACTTTGCACCAGATCTCCTCAGAAATGCTCTGTGAGGTCACAGCAAGATGAGTCTTAATGGTAATACAACCACATCTTATTTTTCAGCTTGAGAATTGACATTCACATGCTACAGATGCTGTTTTAGATTGTCTTTCTAAGAAATCTAAATGGTCATCTTGACTAGCCAGCTACCTCCAGATGACTCAGAAATATGTTCAAATTAGGCAATTAGACTACACGCTTCTCATCCACTAGCCCAACATTAGACAGCTAATTTTTCAAATATTCCTAGAACCACAAATTTTTCAGGTTATATGCTTCAAGCTTCTAATTAATAAAGCTGGAGTTTGAGGATCTGAAAGATCCTGTTTGAAACCTCACCTCTTGAAACAATTAATGTGTGGCCTTGAGAAAATTATTCAATCTCTCTAGGGCTTGTGTTTTCTATAATATGAAGATAACACTACTACTACTTCAAAAGATAAAGGTGGAATTGAATGAACACAGGCACTCAAGGAGAGGTGGATGGAGTAAATAGCCCCAGAATTGTTAACTTTGGAGTAGCCCCAGAATTGTTAACTTAGAAGAAGCAATTGGGTTGCTAAAAAGCATGTGAGCCTTGAAATGAATCTCCCGGCCCCAGTGATATCACTATATAACCTGGGTAAATCATAGAACTTCTTGTTTCCTCATTTGCCAAGTTGAGGGAAGCCAATGGAAATGCTCACCAATGTTCCAAGTGACTGTCACTGAATCCGGACAGCAGAAATGCTCCAGGCTTCATTTCTGCCCTCCAGCCTCCAACGAGGAAAAAGAAGGAGCAGGATAGAGCAAAATATAGGACTTAGAACCAGCAATTCTGATTCCAAATAGCTTCTCATAACTGGCTCTGAGCCCCTATTTTCTCATCTGTAAACTTCACATGGCCACTCTTGTACTGCCCATATCCCCTGCCTGTTGGGCTAATCAAATGACGTAATACATACAGAAGAGCCCCATAGCCCACGGTAGCCTCTGCATTTGTCAGTGGCTGTAGGAAAAAAACAACAATGGGAATTGATCAGGTCCTAAGGGCTAGTATTGAGAAAATGGGAAGAGAGGGCAGGAGTTTGAACTCAGCTAAGCTCTCCCCTTTTGGTCTGAACCTACAAAACATCAAATATTCAACCACAATAACTGGATCATGCAACAATGTGATTACTATACATATATTCCCAGAGACAGCAAAGAGAGGACAGGAGGAAGGGAAGAAATAACCAGCTTTGCTAGAAAGGAAGGAGGGGGCAGAGCTTTAGAATATGGATCCCATTGCCAGATTCTGTTCCTGAATATAACACTTCTAAGCTCCATGACTTTGGCAAGATAATTAAACATTCTCTGCCTCAGTTTCTTCATCTCTAAAATGGGGATAATAATAGGGCCTCCCCTAGAGAGTTGTTGTAAAGATTATATTAGTTACTGCAAGTGCTTAGAACTAGAGTGCTTCCCATATAGTCAACACTGAGCATGTGTTATATTTATTCATTCATTTATTACACTCCACAAATATTTATTGAGAGTTCACTCTGTGCCAAACCCTGTTGGGACTGGGCATATAGTCATGAGCAAAACAAAGTCCTTGCCCTCCAGTAGCTTGGAGTTCATTCCAGAGCAGTTCCAGAAAGACAATAGAAAAATTAATATAAACTATATGTCAGTTCATGATAAATACTATAGATATAAGTAAGATGGGGCAGAGGGGATATGAGATTAAGGGGTTGCAATTTTAGGTCAAGAGGCCAAGTAGACTTCCTTGATCCTGTGTTATACTGAGCATATAGGTGAAAGTATGGTGGGCTGCCCAGGTACCCCCTCAGGATGGAGGCACTCATCCCACTGCTCTCAGGAGCTCTGCCTGCTACCCCCAGATTCAGCCAAATAGAGCTTTCATCTCATACCCTTTCTCTGAAGGCAGTCTGCATCTCTGACTGGTCAACACAGATGCACAAAAGCCCCATTACTTGTCCTCTCCTGGGACAACTCTGAAGAGACATCCCAGCTCCAGGGTTCCCTGTGGGATTGCCAGAGGTCTCCATTGAAACTTTATCATGGTCCAACTCCTCCTTCTGCCCATCACAGATGTTGTTCCCGAACCTGTTTTCCAGTTAGCTTCCTCACAAAAATCTCAAGAGTCTCAGACTCTCTTTCCAAGAAAATCTGACCTATGACCAAGGCTAAGTAACTTGTACAATATCTCTTTGAACAGAAAGTAGTAGATCAAGGGTTTTCTCCCGGGGCTGCCTGCCTCTGTGGCTTTGAGATTCTTCTGTTGTTATCAGTGGTATTGCATTCTAGTCTGTTCCAGTCAGTGCAGTAGCAGGAAAACTTCTTGGAATTTCTGAGCCATCCAGAGCATGAGGGTGTGGCTGTGGATGAGAAAAGGAGAGGTGGTGTTAATGTTAAGAGCAGAAGACATTGCCCCCATTGAAACCCAGTGATGTTGAAGTACATCAACACATTTGGAAAAGAAACGTAATATTTTAGAATTTGACTTTTTTTTTTGCTACAAATTCTTAGTGCTTTTGCCATAAACATACAATTGTTTGTTTTATATGAATTTAAAAAAAAAAAACAAACCTCTTTTTAAGTAAGTTCCATCTTTAGTCCAGTTTTCCATCAAGTGTGTTTTTAGGTATTTTAGGATAGCATTTATATCTTGGGATAAAGTGACTTTTGGGGAGTCCTAAAATGTGATCTGACTCCTGGTCTCAATGATGCATTTATTTTTATATTAGGATGCCTTGAAGGATACTTGCCTTTGGCTTCAACCTGGATCCCAGACACAGTAGATCCAGAAGCTGGTGATATGGTAAGTAGGTATCTCAGACAGGGACGGGGGAACACAGAAATTCTTCAGATGTTGGAAAAGTTTTCCTGAAACAATGTAACAAGCTTCTGGAGGGGAATCTAGGACATAAGAGAAGGTTAGAAAATGGTGTTGGGAAAATTGGACAGCCACATGCAGAAGAATGAAACTGGACCATTTCCTTACACCACACACAAAAATAGACTCCAAATGGTTGAAAGACCTCAATGTGAGACAGGAGTCCATCAAAATCCTAAAGGAGAACACAGGCAGCAACCTCTTCGACCTCAGCCGCAGCAACTTCTTCCTAGAAACATCGCCAAAGGCAAGGGAAGCAAGGGCAAAAATGAACTATTGGGACTTCATCAAGATAAAAAGCTTTTGCAAAGCAAAGGAAACAGTCAACAAAACCAAAAGACAACTGACAGAATGGGAGAAGATATTTGCAAATGACATATCAGATAAAGGGCTAGTATCCAAAATCTATAAAGAACTCATCAAACTCAACACCAAAAGAACAAAGAATCCAATCAAGAAATGGGCAGAAGACATGAACAGACATTTCTCCAAAGAAGACATCCAAATGGCCAACAGACACATGAAAAAGTGTTCAATATCGCTCGGCATCAGGGAAATCCAAATCAAAACCTCAATGAGATACCACCTCACACCAGTCAGAATGGCTAAAATTAACAAGTCAGGAAATGACAGATGTTGGCGGGGATGCGGAGAAAGGGGAACTCTCCTACACTGTTGGTGGGAATGCAAGCTGGTGCAGCCACTCTGGAAAACAGTATGGAGGTTCCTCAAAAAGTTGAAAATAGAGCTACCATATGATCCAGCAATTGCACTACTGGGTATTTACCCCAAAGATACAAAAGTAGGGACCCGAAAGGCTATGTGCACCCCGATGTTTATAGCAGCAATGTCCACAATAGCCAAACTGTGGAAAGAGCCAAGATGTCCATCAACAGATGAATGGATAAAGAAGATGTGGTATATATATATACAATGGAATATTATGCAGCCATCAAAAGGAATAAGATCTTGCCATTTGCAACGACGTGGATGGAACTGGAGGGTATTATGCTGAGCGAAATAAGTCAAACAGAGAAAGACATGTATCATATGACCTCACTGATATGAGGAATTCTTAATCTCAGGAAACAAACTGAGGGTTGCTGGAGTGGGGGGTGGGGTGGGAGGGATGGGGTGACTGGGTGATGGACACTGGGGAGGGTATGTGTTCTGGTAAGCGCTGTGAATTGTGCAAGACTGTTGAATCTCAGATCTGTACTTCTGAAACAAATAATGCAATATATGTTAAGAAAGAAAAAAAGAAGAAGAAGAATGTAGCAGGAGGGGAAGAAGGAAGGGGGGGAAGTCGGAGTGGGAGAAGAACCATGAGAGACGATGGACTCTGAAAAACAAACTGAGGGTTCTAGAGGGGAGGGGGGTGGGAGGATGGGTTAGCCTGGTGATGGGTATTGAGGAGGGCACGTTCTGCATGGAGCACTGGGTGTTATGCACAAACAATGAATCATGGAACACTATATCTAAAACTAATGATGTAATGTATGGGGATTAACATAACAATAAAAAGAAAGAAAAAAAAAAAGAGTGGAACAAGGCACACAAAAGTAATGTAACTTGCTTGAGA
>NW_022589721.1:22403246-22479740 GCF_004348235.1 Phoca vitulina | reverse complement strand
GATGTAATGTATGGGGATTAACATAACAATAAAAAAAAAATTAAAAAAAAAAAAAAAAAAGAGAAGGTTAGAGTCACTATAGTAGAATCTTACAAAGAAAAAACAAACAAAACATCCAGGACTTGAGGAGAACCAATTCCAGATTCACGTAATTTAAAAAAAAAATTAAAAAGAATTCTTATCATCAGGATCCACTCTAGATGTATGTGTACAAAATACATTCGCATGACATGGAAGAGGGTATTAAATTCACCTTACAAGGAAGAGGGTATTAAATTCACCTTAAAGGTATGAAAACTGAGATTCAGGACGGGTAAGTGACTTCCCAAAGTTTACACTCATGAGTTGCAGAGTGAGTACTTCAACTCTGATGGACCTACTCCCAGTTATGCCCAAAAGCAAGATTTCATTTTTATAATGATTGGAAATACAACTCAGGAGATAAGTATCCAGTTCTTTCATAGTCCTACCCTTTGCTGGCCTGAGATGCAACATTGAAACCCTTGTTAAACTGGAATTCTCTGGGTTTATCATCAAGTCTGTGTAAAAGTATCATCCACTCTGAAGGTATTTGTAAATGTCTAAAATTTCTTCTGCTCTCCCAGAATCATTGAGGTCTCCACCATGGCATTAACATCAGTGGCTAAACTCTATATTATCAAAGCTGACATAGAAATTGGTACAAAATTTCTAGTTGCACAGCATTCTTTAGACAAGTTCCAGTCTGGCTGAGAGCCAGTGATAATAATGATACGTTGGTTCTGATTAAGAAATTATTAAAAGGACAAATAGTATCTCTACTAAGTATTAATGACTCTGAATTGTACTGATGTAGTGTTGGTCTCTTTCCATTTCAGAATCTTGGATGAGCATCTAAACCCTTATAATGCATCAGAGCAAATGTTACTTAACCTTTAATTGAAGTCTGTAAGAATTCAAAAGGTTCTTTCAAGCAGAAATATAAGGCATGATATTGAAATATTATTTTTAACTTCTATACTCTTTGAGTAGTGTATCTTTGAGCATTTAATCTCACCAAGACTCAGCCTTTCCATCTGCTAAATGGAGATATCTAGGGTGGTTCACTTATCACACAGGGCTAATGTGAGCAAAAAATCATCCCTTTGGCTTGCTGATAAGGTATTTGCTAGGTTACCTTGAAAACCTTATATTGGAAATTTACTGCTTAATGAGAAAAATTTGAATCATGTTCCCCCTCCACCTGTCCATGCTCAGCAGTTTTTGAGAGCTGCCCATTGCCCAGTGCAACCACTAAGCTTGGTCCTTGAGGCCTTTTATGACCTGGCCTTAACCTCTTACCTCTCTAGCTGTGCTTAGACCACAGTCTAAGATACACTTAAAACATGGGGCACCTGGGTGGCTCAGTTGGTTGAACGTCTGACTCATGGTTTCAGCTCAGGTCGTGCCTGATCTCAATCAAGTTTGTGAGATCAAGCCCCATGTCAGGGTCCACGCTCAGCGGGGAGTCTGCTTGAGATTCTCTCTCTCCCTCTCCCCCTGCCCTTTTCCCCACTCAACGTGCTCTCACACTCTCTCTCTTTCTAAAATAAATAAATGCAATCTTAAAAAAATATATATATACATATATATATATACACCTGAAACATTATCAACTTTCGCTTTGCGTTGCTCTGTTCAGTCAGCTTTCCCTGTGAAGAATGTCCCTTGCCCTTGCTTCTATCTGCCTGGTGAAATCAAGTTCATAATTTAAAGCCCAACTCTCAAATATCCCCCTAGAGAAACTTTCCCTACCACCCCCTAACTTC
Source organism: Phoca vitulina (assembly GCF_004348235.1). NCBI lineage: Eukaryota > Metazoa > Chordata > Mammalia > Carnivora > Phocidae > Phoca > Phoca vitulina. The sequence continues at coordinate 22,477,953 of NW_022589721.1, read as the reverse complement.
CATGATACTTTATCCATACCAGCAACCAAGACCAAAGGGTTTTTGGCCATACTCAAGGTTACCCCTGAGACTGGCAGAATCATGACCCAGCCAGTCAGGTCACCTGCTCTCTTTTCACAGATGCTTCTGTGAAAATTACAAAATCATTCTAGGAAATGTGGGAGACTCTGATGAGCACTCAAAACAGTTATTCCATGTTTAACAAAGCTAATCTACCCAGCCATCCTAATAAAATTGTGGAAATGCAATTGAGTGGACCCTATGACTCATTCATGGCTGGCTCTGTCTCCTCAGATAAGGCATGGAGAGCTAGGTATAGAGCTTATTCAAACAATAAATAAGAGCAAAAATGAACTAAGGGGTTGTAATCCCATCAAGAGTCTCTGACAGTGACAGAAACCCCCAGAGGAGGCTTCTCTGGTCACAGAAATGACTGCCTCAGTGAAACCATTAGTCCCTGCAATGTTTGGCTTTGATTCTGACAGTGAAAAGACTCGCCAGATAAAGCCATGGGCTGCAGTAACAGATGGGGTTTGAGCAGTAAGGCCGTCCACAAATGAAAGATTCACTTTATGTCAATGAAAGCAGATGAATCTGTTTAGTGGCGCCTTGAGTCTACAACCTCAAAATAGAATTGCGTCTCCTCCAATTGGAACGCATTCCTCTATGCAAAAAGTGAAACACTTCAGGATGCATGTAAGTCATAGCAAGAGAGATTTTGCTATTACATCCACTATCCATAAATTCACATCAGGTAAAGAATGCCAAGAGGGCCTATAGGCATTTAGAAAGTGGGAGCAAAGGGGTGACTCTGTCTTAGAATAAAAAAGGTAGTCTTTTGCACAACATTACACAACAATTACCTCAATAGATCCTTGCGAAATCCATAAATGTAGGCAAGCACCCCAGCAGCATCATTGCCCTCATTTCACACATAAGAAAAATGAGGCTCAGAGATGTTGAATGAACTCCCCAAAGTCATGCAAAGGAGAGACTCGGGGCTAGAAACTGTCACTAGTCCAGTGCTTTCCCCACTCTCCCAAACAGCCTCTCTGACCAGGGGGTTTCATGCACCATCAAATAGAGAAAGAGAAAATCGGCAACAGTGGGCTTCTATAAAAAGAAATGAAAAGTTCTCCATTCCAAAGGAAATTGGTGATTTCTAAACCTATCAGGCAATAATAATAAATATTCATAGTTACTACTGGACTAAGTTTTCTGATCTTTACTTTTGGTCTTTACTCCCATGGAATGTGCTTCCCTAGGGGGAGAATATAGTATGTTTGGAGGTGCATGGGGATTTGGCTTCAGACAGACTTGGGTTGGAATACCAGCTCTCTAGTTACCAGCTTATGCGACCTTAAATCTGAATTTTCTTATCATGAAAATAGGGGCAATAATTCATCACAGAAATAAGATGAGTAAACAAAATAGCATGTGAAAAGTGTTTAACAGCATACCTGGCATAGAAGTTGCTCAAAAAACGTCAGATCCTGGGGCGCCTAGCTGGCTCAGTTGGTGGAACGTATGACTCTTGATCTCCAAATTGTGAGTTTGAGCCCCACATTAGGTGTACTTAAAAATAAAATCTTAAAAAAAAAAAAAAGTCTTTTCAACAGAAACAAACTTTAACAATGTCTCATCTGCTAAGGATGAACAAGCCACCCACAGGGTCTTTGAAAGAATGGCTTCATTCAATGTGGCACTGATCTTGGTTCAACCTCTCACACTGGGAAGAAAGTACATGTTCATAATTTGGGAATCAAATCATTGTCTTCAGGTTTCTGCCACTGGGCCAGGAACTAAATAAGCCTTTTTATCCACCAGCAAAAGATGAGGTACTCTTTTTCTTTATTAATGGAGTTGCTGACTCATTAGTTCAAATGAAACATGCTCCCAGCATTTGAAATAAACCCTCATGCTGGAAAAGCACTAGATGCCACTTAAAATTTTTTGAGCACCTACTTAGTGCCAGTCTCTCAGGAAAGCACTTCTACCCACATTAGTACATTTGAATCTTGCAAACAACTCTACAAATAGGTTCTAGAAAGATAATATTCTCTCCATTTCACAAGTTAGGAAACCGAAGCTCAGAGCTGCCCAAGGTTGTTGCATAGTTCCTACAGCAGCTGAGACGGGGTTCTGAGTCTAATGTTGTTCCCTTTTCCTTCAGGACAAGGGCTCACAGCCATATGGCTGCCAAGTTACTGCCATGTCAACATCCCACAAAAAGTACCCAAGAGCAAGCAGGGATGGATGAGAGGTTGCCCCCACCGTTGACTCACGACCAGGGCGATCTGCAGCAGCCCTTTGCCTGCTCTGACTCTTCACTTGTGAAATGCGACAGCACCGTGCTTGGTTTAGATTTAAGTCAGTATCAAGTTACCAAGTAGCCTGATTGATTTCAGAATTTTATGTAGTATGTTTCCCAGAAAGCCATTTGGAAAAGCAGTCTCTAATTTTGTTTTTTATTATTTCACTAAGAGAAATACCCTTTTTTTATCCTCACCCACTGTTTATGGAGTGAACGCTATGGCCAGGCACTCTGCTAGGTTCTGGGGATAGAGCAACAACCTGGACAGACTCCATCCCTGCCCTCCTGGAGCTGATCGCCACTGGGAAATAATGGACAAACACTAATCTGTAGGAGTGGTTATATAATCAAAACTCTGATGACTGCCACAGAGAAGCCTAGAATGCAATGAGAGAGTATCAGGGGACATACCCTAGTTTGGGGGTCAAGGAGGGCTTCCTTCCCTGAGAAAATGATGTTTAAAGAGAAAGCAGAAGGATGAGTACAAGTTGGCCGACTGAATGGAGGGGAATGATACTCCCAGCAAAGGAAATCAGAGCTTGCAAAGTCACGGGAGTAAGAGGGAGCATGCCTTATTTGAGGAATTGAAAGAAGACCAGGGTGGCCAAACATAGAGACCCAAATGGGAAGGAAAGGATATGAGACCTGGGCCAGTGAGAGCACAGCACTGCTTCCAGAAGCACTAGCTGGTGGTGGCTTTAGTCACTGTGAAGCCCGTGTCCAGCCCAATGCATATGCCAATTGATGTATCTCCTATTTACAGAAGTGAGACCCAAACAAATGAAGAGATCAATGGACCATCTTTTCCTTCTCCTTCTCCTCCTCTTTCACCTTCTTTTCCTTCTTGATCATCATCCTACTTTCTAAGTACCATAAAAGAAGTCAAGATAAATAATTTCCTATGAAATGCTAGGTGTTCAAAGGGTACAAACTTCCAGGTGTAAGATACATAAGATCTGGGGTCTAATGCACAGCATGGTGACTATAGTTAAGTATACTATTCTCTCACCGCATATTGCTCAGGTTGTAATTGTCAATTTATGACATGAAATGGTCAGTTTAGAGGTCTTTCTCTTCCACTAGATCAGGACCACCATAATCAACCCGAAGGCAGGGACCAGGTCCCCTTCAAGCCAGGATCTTCAGTGCCTGCAACAGCTCCCAGAACACAGGGAGCCCTCAGTAACTGGTGGTGGAAAGAATGGATGGATGAATGAATTATTCTGAGTTTCTAGGGATGACACTGAAACCCCACAGGGGAAACACAATGATGACCTAATCTTGGGCTGGGATGAGTCCTTCCATAGCAAAGCTTGTGTATGATGACCTTGGTCCTGGTTAGTACTTTCCAGCGAGGAGCCTTTCAACTCCTAGGGGTCCTATTTTCAATATTAAAAAAAAAATTACTAAAGTCAGGCATTTATTCATTACAGAGTGCCCAGGTTTCAAAAACATCCAACTTCCCTGCATTTAGTGGGAATTTATAAACTTGGCATGGTCACTCTTTATCTCATACAGCAAACCATCATCTTGGAACTTTACACATACTACCTTATTTCATCTTTACATGAAGCATGCATGTGAGTCACGTAGCCTCTAGCTCACAGACAAGAAGACTAGGGCTCAGAGATGTTTCATGACCTGCTCAATGATGGAAGTTCATGGTGTTACAGGCAGAATTTCAGTCTAGTTCTGCCTGACCTGTTAGCACATTCTCTCCCCGTGTAGCAGTGGGCTTAATTTCAGAGAAGGGCCCTCAAATGTGTGTTTCCATCACAGAGATGCTTGAGATGAGGGTCTGTCCTGGCCATCAGCCATTCCTTCCCTTTCTGGGCACAATGCACACAGGGTCATATGACCACTTAAACAACCCTGGATTTAATGAGAAGGCAGATACACTACCCACTAAAGTATACCTGACCTCATAGGCTTCCCAGCCTCAGAAAGCTCTCAGCCCCTCTTCCAGGAGAATCTCCCTCTTACTCTCAGATGAGATTACATAGAAGAACATCGGGAAGTCTCCCAGACCCTCTGTTTTCGACCTTATATTTTTCTTGTGTTGACAACTTAATACATGTTGTCCACACTTCCTTTTACGGGGAAAGATAAGACTCTGATGGTAATCAGAGCACCAGGATAGGAAATGCCACATTCCTCCAAGTAAATATTTGACTAAACTTTCTCCAGGCCATGCATCATTGTGCTGAGCCCCCAGAAAAGCTTCAGGTCCACAGATCTGCAGGTGAGATACCTTGGCAATGAATTATGAGAGGGCGTGTTTAAAATCCAAGGCCAGAGCAGTGGATTCCAGGGGGATCTTGCTCTACATGACCAAAAGCTGTTCTGGGGAAGCCAGGAATAGAGCCTGGTCTCAATGGGGATGGAGTTCTCCCCTACGGTCAACTAATACCTGATAAAGCCACCTGTTTGGGTGGCTTTTAAAAAAAAGAAATGACTCCAACCATGTAGCTAATGTTCAGGTCTTTTTATAAACTGAAAAATCAGGAACATCTGAAGGTCAGTGAGGAATTACTTATTGATCTGTCCATGCAGTGGGCAAATAATCATAAAAGTATTGGTGATGATAGCTAACATTGATCAATTGCTGACAGTGTGCCAGTAACCACTCTAGGTTCTTTTCATGTAATCACCTCATTTAACCCTCACAACATTCTTGTAAGGCCTCTCAAGGTATGTTATCACCCCATTTTACAACTGCAGAAACTGAAGCAGGGAAAGATCAAGCAACGTGGCCAGGGTTGCACAGTAAGCAAGCGAGTGAAGGAGCAGAAAACTAGGCAGCCAGTGGAAGCTATTTTATCAATGGATACTTGATGGCTAAAAAACGTTTATGGCATTAAAGGGGGAAATGCAGGTTTCAAACTGGTGTGAATCCTTTTATTAGTATTATTAAAAGAAATGGAGAAAAAAAAAAGAAACGGAGAATGACCTCATACCCATTGTGAGTGGCTACTATTACACACACACACATACACACACAAACTAAAACAGAGAAGATAAAGAGTGATGGTGAGGATAGAGAGAAATTGGAACTGTTGGTGAGAATGTAAAATAGTGCAGCTGCCATGGAAAGCAGGATAGGGGTTCCTCAAATATATAAAAATAGAATTACCATATGATCTAACAATTCCACTTCTGAGTATCTACCCAAAGGAATTGAAAGCAGTTTATCAAAGAGATACTTGTAGACACCTATGTTTACAGCAGCATTATTCACAATAGCTAAAAGGTAGAAGCAACCCAAGCATCCCTCAATGGGTGAAAGTGTTGTATACATACAAAGGAATATTATTCAGCCTTAAAAATGAAGGGAATTTTTTGCATGCTATAGCATGATTGAATCCAAGGATATTATGCTCAGGGAAATAAGCCAGTCACAGAGAGACAAATACTATATGATTCCACTTATATGAGATACATAGAGTCATCCAATTCACAGAGATGGAAGTAGACAGGTGTTGCCAGGGGCTGAAGGAGGGGTAATAAGGAGTTATTGCTGAATGAGAACAGAATTTCCATTCTGCAAGATGAAGAGTTCTGGATAATAATTGTACAACAATGTGAATATACTTAACACTACTGAACTGCACAGTTAAAAATGGTTAAGATGGGGAAGGAGAAGAAAAGAATGGAAAGAAAAGAAAAAAAGAAAAGAAAAGGAGAAAGAAGGAAACATAGTTACAATATTCAAGGGAAAATTTCAAAAGGATATATATCCAGTGAGTTGATAGTGATTTGCATTAGGTCATAGTTTTATACGTAAATGTATCTACTTTGTGCTTACTTAAACTTTCTGATCTTTTCATAAGGACTGTGTATTGTACTTGTAATAAGATCTTTAAAAATTATCTTCAAAACAAGAGAAAAGCAGCAAGGAAGAGTAAAATCCAGAATGCAGGGAAAGCAGTCAGTCCTGTGCACAGAGGAATAGCATGCCCGTGGCTTCTGCAGGGGAGAAGGTGCCAACAAAAGAGGCTCCGCACACCACTCCAATTAGGTCCTTATGCTCAGACACTCAGCCTTTGTGAGCAAGGGGCTTAACAAGGAGCCTGAATGACCAGAAGCAGGGGATCCTCCTCCATTAAAGGACATGGATGGCAGGAGTAGAGAGTGAGAATTGTAATTCTCAGTGGAAGTATGTGTTGCCTGCATGAACATCTGCATGGAGGATCTTGTATTGCACCTGTCTGAGCTCTAATTCTGGAAGTGGGACAAACAGGGGGAAGGAGATTTGTGGGTAGGAGCAAGTCTCATCTCTCGCTCACTATCAATTCAGATACAGAATTTGAACCTCTGAGCTTAAAAGAACCTTAAAACTATTTAGCCCAAATGTCTCATTCTACAGAATAATTAAGGCCCATGCAGGTAATGGGACTTGGTTAGCATGCAGCTAGGTTTGTGGCAGACACTGGATTACCATCAGCTCCCTGAACATGCCTGCTTTGTCAGTCCTTCCGTCTCCCTATGCCTGCATGCACTGTTCATTCTTCTGTTCTTCACTCACATTTGTTCAACTTTGAGGCTATACCAGGCTTGGAGGGAGGCACTTTTTTTTCCATCTTTCTGTCCCCTGCATTGCTTCATGCAGAGGATATTTGCAGAGGTTGCACAATATAATAGAATAATCAGATGCAAGTTTATGCTTTGCCACACTGTCACTTCTCTTCCTCATCACTGTGTTTGCATTATTGCTCATCCTTTACTCCACTCTGCAACAGTCACCCCATAAATAACCCAATCACCTCCCTGAGGAAAATTTCAGAGATGACAGCTATGTCACAATCTTCCATGTGAGTCCTGTCTCTTAATTAGGTTTTTATAGTCAAGGATGTTGTGTTTATGTGAGTTATTGTGCAGGGGGCATAGAGACAGTCTGGCTGCCTTAAGGTAGCCATTGTAAGATTTGTTAGAAGTACAGCTCAAAGCCAGACAGAGCTGTGTACAAATCCTGTGTCCACCACTTTCAGCCATGAGAGTTTAGGCAATTATTTAACCGCTCTATACCTGAGTTTCCTCTTCTATGAGGGCCATGATATTTACCATGGACAGCTCTTAGTAATAGGGGTTGAATAAATGTTAACTTTCTCCTTCAACTGTATACGATTCTTAAACTTTCATACCAGCTTTGCTTTTTCTCAAGGCCAACTCCTAAGGTCAAAGAACAAAGATAAATGAGAGGCAGAGTATTCTTAGGCAAAAAGAAGGAAGTAGTTTACCTCGGGTTGAGCTGGTTTAGAGCAGAGGTTGGTAAACTGCAGCCCCTGGGCCAACTCTGTCTAGTCCTCTGATTTTGTAAATAAAGTCTTATTGGAATACAGCCATGTTCATTTATTTACAGATCGTCTATGGCTGCTTTCGGTACAATGGCAAAGTGGAGGAGTTAGGACAGAGATTTTGTATGCCCCACAAAGCCAAAAATACTTATGATCTATGCTTTTACAGAAAAACTTTAAGTATATGTGATATTTTATCAGGAGGTGATTGACACATGTAATTTTCCTCTCCAGATCGTCAAGATGAAGCAGTATACATTGGCAAGGATGCTGGAAGAAGGAGGACCTTATGTTCTAAAGCAATCTGAGGATTACCTTTTACCAAATTCCTTCCACCCTTCTTTAGACTAGATGCTGATGTTGAGTTCTTACAAAACCAGAATGTGGTTGTCAAGTGGCAGGCGGTAGGGAGACTTAATTGGTTTTCCACTAATAGATAATTTGTTAGATCCTAAACAAAGAAGAAAGACTAATGACTCTAAGAGGCCAATAACTAAAAGTCACAGGATATCTGCGCGGTTAACCCTGTGATACCAAAATGACTCATCAGAGTCTATGGCTTTCCTACTATTGATTTCATGGTTTCAATCCCCTTTGGTTCAATGTGTTCATCCTACAAGTGCTGCTAAGAATCTCCTAATGCATGTCAGAGTTAGCTGCAGAGGCTCTTGATTTGCTCTCAGTTGTGAGTGTGTTTTTTAGAGCTTTTGGCTTCTCTTGGCAGTTGAAGAAACTGTGAAAGTTTCCGCTTTACTCCACAGTCTCTGGGCTCAACCTCTGAGCTAACAACAACTCCAGGACAGAGTGCTTTACTCAGCCTCGGTGTTTCAAGTTTGGAAAGGAAGACAAGCGTTCTGGGTATTTCAAGCAGAAAGGGACTCAATACAAGGAATTAAAGGTTTAAACAATTATGGGATGGGTTATAGACATGTAAGTAGGAAAATCTGCAAGGGCTGGAATCCAGGAAGCTGCCACCCCTAGAATCTAGGAAATAGTGCTGAAGTGGATGGTTCTGAAGAGTGTGGGTGAAAGGAAGCCACTGGCCACATGCCACATCTACTGACACCTACTCCCTCACACCTGCAGCTGAGAGAAGGACCTCTCCTCCTCCTTGGCCTTCAAAACACCATACCAGCACCTCTTCTTGGAAGGATCCAACCCTGAACCCTGCTGGCAAAAGTCTAGGGAGTGTGGTCCCCGGCTGGCTTCACTCATGCAGGGAGAATGTAGAAGGAAGGAAGAGATAGTGTCTAGTTGATATGAAATGATTTAGCTTTGAGGAAACTTCAGGAAGACTTCCTAGAGAATGTGATGCCAAAGACTGGGTTTTGAAAGATCAAAGTTGGCCAAGCCCTGCCTTGGTCACTGATTCATCAAAGGAGTTTCCCTTTCTAGATTGCAAGAGCTAAAGTTAGGGAAGTACCACCTTCCCAAGAAGTGCTCATCTTATGCAACCAAATGAAGAGGTAGCTATAAATAGCCTGACTTTCTCATTATTTTGTGTTCAAATGGATAACTGCAAGAAACGTTTCCTTCCTGAAGAAAGAGAGCTATAATCACCAAATCAAACAGCAATACCTCTCCTCATTGGAAATACAAGTGGGGAAAGTTTTCTCTCTGAACATACTTCATAGGCAGTTTGGAATTGTTGTGCCAAGGGAAGAAAGATCTGCCAACTACAGTGGTTATTAGGGCAATGTACAGAGTGAAACCCTAGCATCTCCACCTTGATTTGATCCTCCCGGTCCTTTGTAGCTCCTCCTCTCCTTTTCAGAGATACATCTGGAACTCTCCAGATAACCAGCCCACTGACAGCTCATATTTTTTTCTTTTCCTCAAAGTTTAGATTGATAGAAATCTTCCAGTGCTGGGAAGGTAAAGGTGCAGCATCGATTAAGCACCTGCTGTTTCTTTTAATATATTAGATGCTTTGTGCACCTATTGAATCTTGTAAGGGACCTTTGAGATAAGTCTATTACCCTCATTTTCCAGATGAGGAAGCAAAGGTCAAGAAAGGTAAAGTAATATTTCCAAGGTCACATACCAACTGCTGTTCTCCAGAGGATAAGGCCAGACCCCCACTGCCCAACTATAAGTGAATCCTGAATTCAATGATGTTCTTGGGTCACACATAGGTTCATAACATCCTCATGTCTCTACAAAACCATGCAGAAGCTTGAGCCCATCCTTGGTGACTTCCCTTAATTCCCCCTTTTTCCCAGGAAATAAGGGACGGCCAGAGCTCACAACTGCCAGTGGCAATAGCCAGTGGGGTTCCACTCCCACCCTAGCCTTCCTCTGTGTCATTTTCCCAAAGACATGAAAAAAAAAAAAAAGATAACTCCTTAGAACCTAGAACCCATGTAGATTTTCCAAAATTTTAGGTCAAATTCATCTTAGGGATTTTTTGTTTGCTATTATCTTCTCTCCCTTTTACCATTTCTTTAGCAATCAAGTAAAAAGAAGATCTGTAAACACATTACAAAAATAAAATGTATAGGTCCTTTGTAAGGCAATGTGTTCAACACTCTATTTTTCTTCTCCATACTTCATCTCATGGATGTCCCTGTCTTTGTTAATAATTCTTTGACGTTTTGGGATCCCGATTATTTTTATGACACTATTATTTTAGAGAGTATAAAAACTGTTTCCTTAATGAACTTCAGGCTTTCATTAAGTTTTAAATCCATAGTGGTGATATTTGCTTACATCTTCTTTAATTGCTATCACTGCTCACTGCTTGTTCTTCTAAATGGTGACCATCTAGTTCTGAGCTCTTAATTGCTTTATGACTCAGTTTGCATACATGTCTTAAAGAAGCTTTTCAAGGAGGGTTTGAAGATAATACATTTTTTAATCTCCTTTGCGTATGCACTGATACGGTTCTATTCCCTGCATATGTGAGTACTAACCAGAACTCAGAGGTAACATTGCTGGGTCAGATCCTTTTCTTCTCCAAACTGTATAGATGCTACTAAATTATCTTCTGGTTTTTAATGTGCTGGGAAGAAGACAATGAAGTGTAGGTTAATTTTCATCTTCAGATACAACCCATTGTTTTGTGTCTGGATATGGTACTTGTGGAATTTGTGGATTAAATACAAATACCTATTTGTATTTTTCTTAGTAGGCTGATACTTTCAGGCTGGTACTTTCACCAGGCTACATAGATGTGAGGCTCTGATCCTTGAGTTTTCCTAAACTGGGGTCAGTTCTTTCTGTCTCCCATGAGCCTCCTTTCCCTTTAGCCAGGAACGCTCACCTGTGTCACACAGCTCCATATTTTCTGCCCAATGTTTCAGAAACCTCCTTTATTGTCACTATCCTCCTTTTACCTCCTGGTCTCCTTTCTCTAATTTGGGAAGGGTCTCTCAAATCCGTCCTCCACACCAGTGACAGAGCTTCATGCGGCACTAATACTGCTCTTCCTATCTCTAACGGGGATTGAATTCCAGCCACTGAGCACACCTTCTCCTTGCTTCATCCCATCACTGTTCCCCACCCAATTCTTCTGCCTTTTCTCCCTCTGGATCCTGCCTTCAGATGTTCTGCTTCTATTTCAGAGAGACCTTCACTGAAATTTGTGGGAGTGCCATATAGTTATCTGAGATGATCATCGAGATTCTGAGGTAAATTTTTCTCAGAGTTTCTCTGCCTTACTGATGTTATTTCTTTTTTTCCTTTTCTTTGCAACATTTTTCATGGGCCCCTTGTTGTGGATAATGATGATATTGTTCATTTTACTCATTCTTAGACAGGACAAGTTCAGTTTGTTGTAATTTTTAGAGTGGGAGAGAGAGATTTGCTCTGTGCACTGCCCTGGTGGTCAAATTCCCTTCTCCAATCCAAAATTTATATCCACAGATCCCAGTCTGCTCTCACTTAAATAGCCAGCTGTCACCTGGGACACCGTGCAGTGAATATGGTTCCCCTGCCCCAGCACTCAGCCCAGCTTCTTGTTCTTAGAAACAACGCATGATGGGAATAGCCCAGTCCCTGACAGGCAGAGCTAGCTCCGATCTTCATGCCTCAGCAGCCTTCTTCAGAGCTTTGTCACCGTTGCTTGCCTCCCTGAGGTCACTTCAGTTCAGCAATTTGCTGTGATTCCCAAAATCTGCCTGGATTGGGGAAAGTGGGACAAGTGGGAGAAGAGGAAGCCTGAGAAAAGAGAAATAATGCTATTCAAGGGAATAACTCCTGAGGAGGGGAAGGAAGTGACAGTTCCATTTCCAGTTGACACCAGGCTTGGGACTGAGTTTGAGTTTAGAGGTTGGGTGGGAGTAAGGAAACCTCCTACCCATTTAAGGGAATTTCTTCATGAATGAGAGCAAGAGTATGTCACATGCTAGACCCAAGGTAGGCGATCCTCAATCCAGATCCATCCACCCCATAATCACTGTGAATTGTTGCAGATTCTGTCACTAGGTTGTATTTCCAGTCTAAGCACTCTGTCTCACCTATAGTTTCAATGAGAAGAGCTGAATGGCTCAGCTTTGGGAACCACCAGCCAGCTGCCATTTTGAACCAGAAGTCGGTGGGCAGCTTACCTTGACCTCTTCCAATTTCCAAGCAGCTGTTACTATAAAAGGCCAAAAAGAAAATATTCAATAACTAAAGCTCATGGTGCCCTGTTTCTGTCCTCTATACAGTCTGGTTTAAAATTTGCTACAGGACAAAAGAAAAAAATTAAGAAAATATTATCTTATTTATTTTTAATCTTTAAGATTATTTTAGTAAATCCTTTTCATGGAATCTTTCAAAGTTCAAGTTTAGTTTTCACTCAACACCTCAGCTTCTGTAGGTTGTCCCAGCAGCGGGCTCTCGATTACTCTGCTGAGCACCCCAGGCTGGTCTGTGAAGCCCCATTTCTAACAGCCTGTCGTAGAATCCACAGACAGTAGGCTCTGTCTTTCTAACTTGGAGGCCCAGGCAGTTTGTTCTGGGCAGTCAGGGCCTGGGGAGGAAGATGACCTCACCCACCCTCGCACTTTCAACTGTAAACTTTAGACCCCTCATGACTTCCCATCCCTTCCACCCTTCACCCCTTTCTCAACTGTGAAACCTCCTTACACTGGAGGGGCTGAATCTTATGCTCAAGAAAATGTAAAATGCATCCCAAAAGAAAAACAAATTTAAAAAGAAACTAACAAGTTTAGGGTATATTCATATGAAGAATAGCACAATGCTTATGTTTGAAGGCTCTGGACTGCGAAGGTTTAAATCCCAGCTCTGCTGCCTGGTATCTGTACAAACTTGGGCAAGATATCTAACCTCTTTGTGTTTTATTTCTTCATCTATAAAATGAGATAATAAAAGTACCTATCTCATTGAGTTGTTCTGAGGATTAAATGAGTTAATGCATTCAAAGTGTTTTAAGAGATAAATGCTTCGTGCCTGTTAGCTATTATTATTGCCTATTACACACCAAGTGCTTTGGGGCATGTTATTGCTAGGCTCTCCATCCTACTATTTAGTTCTTCTCCTCTCCAGGATTCCTTGCTCAGGTTCAACACACAAAAGGCTTAAGAGGAAACAAAGTCAGAGCCTTATTACTAGAAGGGCAAGCACAGCATCGTCAAAAGAGAGCAGGATTTATCAGCCAAATTCAGTAGTAGGTGTGGGTCAGGCTCAGGCCTGAGTGAAGCCATTCATGTTCCAGAATGGCTGGCTGTCCATGGCAGTCTCTGAGCCCACTCATCCATCCCTCTGCCAAACCAGAGATGCCCAACCTGCCTCTCCCATCTGGGACCAACTGGAAAATAGACCTGACCTGAGTCGCCTTGTAGAGAGAGGCCTGTTCTGCCTACATGGAGGCTACATGTGGAAAAGAGAGTCCATCCTAAATGGGCCACACTCTGATGAATAATGTCTGCCTTCTTTCCTCATATCCTCTTTTCTGTGGAGAGGGACAAACATGCTTACACCACACCAACAATTTTCCCATGGAAGCCTCGCCATAGCTCTGCCAACTAGGCATGCTTATCCTCACAGCCCACTTGAGGAAATGGAGATTCAATGAGATGAGAACCAGATTGTCCCCAGTCAACATCCATGCTGCCTCCACCATGACCCACAAGAGCAATATGTGCGGACAAAAGTGAGAACACATTAGGTCTCTGCAGTAGGTGGCTAAGCCAGGTGCAGAAAACACATCCATCAAGAACCTGGAATCTTATTTCAGCTCCCAGTAGGAGCCTGTGAGGATGTCCATTTGGGCAGGTCCTTCAGATTCTCTTCATACACGTGCACTTCTCTCTGACTTCCTACTCATGTGGTAAATAAAATTTGCTCACATACCTGCCAGCAAAATTTCTACAGGGTTTCTCAGATTTCGCTGGGCCTTGGGTTTCCCATCTGTAAAATGGAAGTAGTAGTATTGATTTTGCAGAGTGTTGAGAGGATTACAGTTCATCTACTGAGTCTTGGGTGTATATTAGATATTCACTTGAGAGATGATATTCTTACATATAAATGTGGTCTTCCCACATTTCCTGATACTTCTGGTCTTTCCCTGACCTTCTTCCATTCTGGAGGTTAGACAGAGTGGCATCAGGTGATTCAGGGGAAAGAAATATCAACAAAAGAAGAAAATTTTTTTAATCTCCCTAAATTTAGATATTGGCTCCAGACACAGAATAAAGAATAGGTCAGAAATAGGCTTTTCCCTGTCTCTTGAAATTAAGTAAAGACGTTGGGGGATGGGAGAATGGAGAGGAGAGGAGTCCTTGAAAAGGGGCCCCCTGCCTGTCCTGAGTATCAGGTAAGGAGGGGAGGTTGGGACGGACAGTTCCCCAGAGAGTTAGGGTTTCCATGAGCAAGGGAGCCTGTACCTTCTTTCCCAGATAGGAGCTGAGAAAGTGGCAAGTCCCCAGACACTCAGTAGGGTGTTGGAGCAGAGGAAATACTTACCATGTAGCCAGGAGCATCCAAGAGCCAATGGATCTGAAGGGCCCTGTGAGCAACAAGGGGCACTTGTGGGGACTCACAATAGGAGAGCAGATAAGAACAGGATGGCTCAGTTGATGGCACCAAGGAGAGGTAATGATCCAGAACAGATGCCTTCTCTTCTGTCTCTCAAAATTTCAACACCATGTGATGCCTCATTTGAAAAACAAAGAGAAACCACTTAGTTGCCTCACCTGCGTAAAGGGAAGAGATACTAAGTTTTAAGCTGATATTAAGTTGCTACCACCAGAAAGGCAGCTTGGAAGAGATACCAAGTTCTGGTAGAGAAGAGAAAGGACATTGTATGAGTTGTGTGCATGTGGTAGATCCAGTTTTATACCCATTGCACTACTGTTGTGATTACTGTGGAATGTAGTGCAAGAAGGCACATAATTTAGTGCAAATTTATATACTTGTAAGTTTCTGGTTAAAACCGGAAGAAAGAAATAAGATCACAGCGTCTCCTTCCCCAGTACCTACCAAAATAACACAAATCAGAAAATAACTAAAAGCTAACAATTCACCAGGAACTACTTAATAAGAAAAAAGCTACAATCTTGTACAACACACTTGGAAAGTAGCAACTAAGGAAAGGAATCGAAGATTCTGATCCACTGAAATGTGGTGATGTGCATAATCTTCAATTTCTCAAAGATGTCTTCCAGTTTGGAGAAGAACAGTGGGAAGATTGAGCATGTGCAAATAGGCTGCCATGGGAGAGGTCAGAAACAAATATTTGGGGTAAGAAGTCCCTATACAGCATTCACCCATCCATCCATTCAACAAATAATTCAGTGCCTACTCTGTGCCAAGCATCCTTCTTGGCATTGAATATAGCAGGGAACAAAGCAGACAAAAGTCCCTGCCCTACATTTTGATGGTGGTTGAAGGAGGAAGCAAATGATAAAAAAATAAAAGACAGTAAAACATATAGTGTTTCTGGTGATGAGAAGCGCTATGAAAAAAGAATATTAGAGAAGGGGGAAGAACGTGCCTTTTCACCTGCTGTATAAAATAAGGAAGACCTCATCGAAATCCTGACATGTAAGCCCAGACTTGGATCTGAGAACGAAGCTGTGTGACTATCTGGGAGAATGTTCTAGGCAAGAGAGCCACCCCTGGAATGTCTCGAGGAAGATATGTGCTTGGCACAATTGAGGCTCAGCTAGGAAGCCAGTGTGGCTCAAGTCAAGCGAGCTAAGGGATAGAGCAGTTCCAGGGGCCACCACACCAAGAGCCCAGGATGCACGGGAGCAGTGGGTGGGGGGGCTTTTGGAGTGACATGCTTTGACAAAGAATGTTAAAGGAGTGTTATGGCAGCTGCCATGAAAATGGGACACTGGTGAAGCACAGACGATTTGTGCAGGGAGAGCAGGAGCCTCTGGGACCAGCTTTGGGCTAAGATGGTGGAATGCATGGGAAACACATCTAAATGACTAATGGTGGGCCTGGTACAGGATACTTGGTGGGACCCTAGAAGACAACCCATGTTGGGCCAGCCAGCAGCCACAGCCCTATATCCCCCAGAGACCAGAGGAGTATTCAGAAAAGAAACATCCACTCCAATCACTTTAACTAAAATAACAAGACAAGACCACGTGATTAAAGACTGTCTTTTCCACATTGGCTCAGAGCAAAGAGAAGGTCTGGGCCGAGCTCTCCATACAAAGCATAAGGAAAAATTGGGGAAATGGCATTTTAACTATGCAAGCATTCTAGAACACAAAAGGGAAAAGAAACACAGTCTGAAAAAGAACAATAAAAAACTCAGTGTGGTGTCATTTATACAAGACTCAAAAACAAGACGATGAAGCAATATACCAGGATGAAAAGGGAGATTGCCGGGTTAAGGAAACAATTGGGGGGCCAAAGCAACATCCTTACAGATCAAATAAATAAATGCAAACAAGCAAAGAACAGACTAGGCGCAACTAAGAAAATCAAACAATGACAAAAAAAAGAAGGCTTCAGAACATCACAGTGAATGCAAAGGAAGAAGACAAACTGAATAAATCAATGAGTGATGATGATAAGTAAGGACTTCAAAGATGACCCACTTAAAGGTCACTTATATTTCCTAAGAACAGTGCCCAAAAAATGGAAAAGTGCTTCACAGATGTAATTTCATGAGGGGTTTTTTTTTCCTATTAGAAAAATACTAAATCTGCACATCATAAGAAACTAATACACTAGAAAAAAAACACAATTTACATGGAGACACTGAGCATGCCCTGATCAACATTAACTGAGTGAGATCATCCAGGCACAAAGAAGGCAGTGAAGGTGGGATCCAGCTGGCCTCAGATATCTCTACACCGTTATTTTTCCAGAAGAAACCAGAGTAATGCCAAAAGTCCCAAATAAAGGAAAGTGTAACTCAAGAATATTAAAACTGAAGACATTCTCAAACATGAAAGAATTTGGGAACTATATGAGTCCTTTTGGGAAATACACTGGAAGATTAATTCAGTTACAAGATGAATTTATTGAACACACACACACACACACACACACACACCTCTAGGATGAAGTTATGGGTAAAAAGAAGTGGCAATGAGGATTAAATCCATTTACACAGAGATAAACAACAGCATAACAGTAACATTTTCTGTTGCTGAACAGAATGTGTTATCAATCATTTCAAGTTTAAAATTATAAAAGTAACAAAAGTCAGGAGGCAAAAGAAATGAGAGAAAGTATCAGAGTATGAATCACTTCATCTCTCATGGTAGGAAGTTAATTAGTATGCCTGGAAAGTGTAAACATGTAACTTAAAAGGGGAAAAAAATAACACCAACTTAATTGATGGCAGCAGGTTTTTACTTAGCCTTACTAGAGAGAGAATAGAGGAAATCCTGTTGCTGGCAGAGGAGAAAAAACATGATCTAAGTTTGAGCAATTCCTTCAGTTTCACTTCGGTTTATCATTCTTTGGTTACATTCAAGTGAAATTAGGTAAATGCTTTATTGGAATCAGCATGTCAAGTAGGATCTCTAGTTAGCTAGCTATTTATCTACCTAAATAGTCTCCCATCCTTCCAACCTATCTGTCTATGCACAGAGGTATCTGCAATGATGTGCACCAAAGGGTTAATGTTGGTTCTTTCTTGCTGGTAGAATTTCGCAGTGATTTGTTCTTTCTACTTTGTGCTTTAAAGGGTATTTTAAAAAATAATTTTATTATGAGCATGGATTATTTAATAAGAAATGGAGTTATTATGTTTTAAAACTCTATGTTTACTTAAGGCTTATATTGTGGTAAATCACTATTTGATGGTGTCCTGAAATCAGAACTAGTACTCGATTGTAATTGATGTATTGTAAGCTTGCTGTGTGCCAAGTGCTCTGCAAAAGGCGTTTATAAACAAGGCCATTTTCTTTTAAATGCATCATTTCATGAGCATGTTCCCGTTTTTCTTTTTTGAGAGAGAGAAAAGAGAGAGAGCATGAACAGGGCAAAGGGAGAGAGAGAGAGAGAGAGAATCTTATGCATGCTCTATGCTCAGCACAGAGCCCGATGCAGGGCTTGATCTCACAACCCTGAGATGGTGACCTGAACCAAAATCAAGACTCAGATGCTCAACCGACTGAGCCACTCAGGTGCCCTGAGCATGTTCCCATTTTAAAGATGAGGAAATCAAAGCTCATCTATGTTGAGTGATGACATCACACACTTCCAAGCAACAGAGAGCTCCAATCCAGGTTTCAGATTCCATGTTCATTCAATAGTTTGTACCCAGACCCCACTCTGTGCCACACACTATTTATTCTCCACTATGGCACAATTCTTAAACTTCCTCTTGATGACTAATTTTGATGAAGAATTTCCTCTTTAGATGGTTAAAGTATATGGCAACATTTCACACTGATTCAGAGACTCTAATTCATAAACCGTCCTAAAATAATGCCTCTCTCTGGCTTTCCTTTCTTTTCTTTGAAGATGAAATAGTTACTGATTTTGCATGTACCCTGCAGATTTATTTTATTTAAAAAGTAAAATATACTGAAATTGGAACCAGGGTGTTTATGATTCTTTCAGCTGCATATTTGTCCCTTGTGTATTTTCTGGATGTGGCTGTATTGCACAATCTCTAAAAAAGTTTTTTAAAGAAGGCTGCTAGACACAAGCAGGACCTCGCAGTTTGTTTCACTCAATAAAGTAAATTTTAATCTGTGATAAGTTGTAAAACATAGATGCTTAACCATATTTATATTAATGTGTATAGGATTGTGCATTATATACCTATTGTTATATATCAAATCACCCCCAAAGTTAGCACCATCAAACAACAAAAGTGTATCATTCCACAGATGCTGGGTCAGGAATCCAGGCACAACTTAGATGAGTGTCTCTGGCTCACTCTCTCTCACAAAGCCAGAATCAGCATGTCGACTGGGAGAACCACCACCATGCTCAAATAGGGCAGGGCTGCCTCCACACTCATCCATGTGGCAGTTGACCCGTCTCAGATCTTTGCTGGCTGTGGATCAGAATCATGGATTACTTAATCACATGGACTTTCCAATAGGTCTGTTCACAACATGGCAGTCTGCCTCTCCCAGAATGAGGGATCTCAGAGAAAAGAAGAGAGATCCAAGGTGGAAGCCACAGTCTTTTTTATAACCTAATTCCAGAGGTTACATTCAATTGCTTCTGTTTTATTATATTCATTAGAAGTGAGTCACTAAATCCAGCCCTCACTCAATGGGGAAAGGCGATCCCACAAGGGTATGAATAGCTGGATGTGGGGTTCATTGAGAGACATGCTAGAGGCTGCTTATGACAGACTGGAAAGCCATGTATCAATATGTTAACACTGGCTGCCTCAAGTAGCAGATTGGAATTATGGGGATTTTAATATTATTTTTATTGCTTCTCTGGTGAAAGAAGTAAAATTGTCCATGGTGAAGAAGTAGAAATGTTTGGACTCACAGGCTCTGTATTTCAATTATGCTTTTGTTATTCACTACCTGGATAGGATATAGCCTTGCTAAGCCTCAGTTTCCCCAATGCCTCCTTATTATGGCTGTCATGAAGATCAACATGATCTGTATGTAAAGCATATACACAGTAACACATTTTATGAGCTTATTCAATATGGGTGTTTATCATTAATGAATGCCTAATTTTTGAAATACAAAAAAGAAGATGGGTAGAAGTTCTACTAATACAAAAAAGTGTTATCGCATTTAAGTTTATACTTATATTTTCACTGGCAGGGGACGACTATGAACATACAAGACAAGGAAAAGTGAGGCCATAATATAAGCAAATGCTAAATTATATAGATCAGACCATAAATGAAGACATTAGAAATAAAGAGAAAATGGGAGGTGGAGAAACCGTGGGGAAAGATGCATTTCAGGGGAGGCAGGGCAAGCTGAGGACAGGCTGAAGGACAGTATTAAAGGATCTGAAATTCTGGTCAGTTCCTCCTTCGCTGAATGCCTCCTCCAAGTCAGCCACTGAGGATGCAATATTGAGCAAGACCAAATGTCTGCCTTCAGAAAACTCATAGTCTAGAAGGCAGGGATATCAATAAAGAGATCCTTTCAAGACACTTGGTGCCTTCAGAGATAGAAGTAAACATTTAATCAACAACTATTTATTGAGCACCTACTATGTGCCAGGCATTATAGAGGATGCCAGAAACCACTGCCCTCAAAGAGCTCAGTGCACACTGCAGGAGAGGAACAATGAAACAAATCATTTTAAGATGGTGTAACAAACGCTAAGATGAGCAAAGACTCTTTTTTTAAAGAGATTGAATGAGGTGCCTGGGTGGCTCAGTCAGTTAAGCATCTGCCTTCGGCTCAGGTCATGATCTCTGGGTCCTGAGATCAAGCCCTACATTGGGCTTCCTGCTGAGCAGGGAGTCTGCTTCTCTCTTTCTCTCCCTCTGACCCACAGCTCATTCTCTCTCTCTCAAATAAATAAATAAATACATAAATAAATAAATAAATAAATAAATAAATAAATAAATAAATAAAATCTTGGGTGCTATGAGAGCCCAGAGGAAAAAATGACATAAATGAAAGACAACAGTCTGGAAGGTTTAGACAGGTTAATCAAGGCCAGGTGAGGAAGAGTTCAAAACCACAGACAACAGGAAAGAGGGTGCATGTCTAAAATTTGCAGAGAGCAATGACTTAGTGGGTGCTCTGTTTAAGGATAATCTTGAGTTTCCTCCAGAGGAAGTGGGAATAAAGGGTGAGCTCAGCACCCCAGCAGGAGGTGACCTTGATATCAGAGGTTGACATCAGAGGTGCCATCCTCCCAATGGTGACTTCCTTAAGTGCCAAGGACATCTGGACTAGAAGTCCACTGGAGCTCATTCTAAGCTCTGCAGAACCAGGTGATGCTTGTAGAAACGAGTCTCGTGCATCATAGACTGAGTGTTGGAGAGAATGAGACAGAAGAGGGAACTGTCAAAACAAAAACATACCAGGACTCAACTGGGGTCTTCGTCAAAGGCGTGCTCAGGGAGGGGGGTGCCAATAAGAGAAGAGCAGAGCAGAGCCAGAAACAGTGTGGGAGAAGTTACCAGTCCCCACCACAGTGGAATGACCATCTGATTTCACTCTTCCAGAGCAGGGTGACTTTGGTCTAATCGCTTCATCTTTTTGACCCAAGTTGCACATCTGTAAAGTGTGCGAAGTGTATAAAGTAAGGGTAGTCACTAACCTCTACTTCACAGGACTGCTGCAGGGATCAAGTGAGATTATCTTTATGAAAGAACAAGGCAGTATCCAACCAAAAGCTTACTGGACTATAATTATTACAACAGAGTATAACTATTAATGCCTGGATCCCAGAGTCCAAGCTTGGGTTCAAATCCCAGTCTTAGAATTACTAGCTGTGTGATTTTAGGTAAGTTACTTAACTTCTCTGGGTCTCCAATGCCTTGCCTGTAAAATGAGAAAATAAAAGTAGCTACTTCATAAGGGTTTTATGAGGTATAAATGATTAATTCATTTAAAATGCTGAAGCAATGCAGGCATGTAATCAATTCCCAATAATTAGTAGCTATTACTATTATTAGTGGTAGTAGTAGTTGTTGTTGTTGAAATAGTAGCACAAGTAGCATTTCTGGACTATATGACCTTGATTTTTAGAAAATGCTGATGTGGGTAGAGGAGTATCATATGCATGTCAATGACATTTAATTAGCCCCTCAAAGTTGCTTCATGTGTTTGATGCTTTTCAAATGTAGTAGCAAGTTTGTGGCATTATTCTTATATTAAATATGAGAAAACAGAAACTTGGAGAAGTTACATAGAATTTTCCAGGATCACACACCCATAAAAGGCTACGAACGGAGTTGGCCTCAAACATCCTGATGCTAAATTCAGTGTTCTTCCTGATAAGCTGAGCTGTCTTTCTGTGCTGGGTATGCTGTGCTTTAAAAAGAATAATTTTGAGACATCTCACCAGGAATTACCTTTAGGTTCAGCTAAAATCAAACTGTCTGATATTAGCAAGTCTTGTTGTTCCTTTAAAATGCTTTTGTTTTCTCTGGTATTGCCTTTCAGATTTCTCCTCCAAGAAAACATTTTCAATTAACCATTAGCTTATGTTGCAAACATTTGTTCTTAAATGCACTCATTCATTCTTGTAGGTGATTAAGGATGATGGGTATATAAATATACAAGTACATAAATGACAAGCCAAACCATGTACATATGGTAATTTAATTTTGAGATGAGTACCATGTTTATGCACTCTATCAGGCCTCCTACTTTTGATGAATGTGCAATTTCTTACCCACCATTTTATCACTGCCAATATTTAAGTAAATATCCTAAGTGCGGTGCTAGAGAAAACCATCTATGCCATACAAATAATTTGCAGCTGGGAAAAATAAGAAGCCAGTCCTTTCTAGATTCTAAATCTGGTAAATTGTTGCTCCCTGCTACATTCACGCTGCATGTTTAGCAGGTGTCCTGTGATTTGAACCATGCCACTGGGGGAAGTAACATTGATCATAGATGGGCATATGGATGTAAGAGAAAGTTCAATCATTTGTATGAAAATTGCCAAGAACATTTCAGAAACTATCACAGATTATAGAATTTTAGAGTTATTTATATAGAGAGAGGGGGACCAAACCCAGATAAGTGAGATTAGCCATAGATAAAAGAAGAGGAAGAGCATTCCAGAAAGTAGGAGCCAGATGAAAAATAGGATGGCTCTGTGCCAGGACCTATGGGAAGTTCTGTGTTGCTGAAGACAAAATAGCAGAAAGAAGACAGAGGTGGGCAAAAACCAGGTTGTGGATGGTCTTATGTGCCACACAGAGTGATGGGACTCTACCCTGAGGCCATGGGTAAGTTTAGGCAAGGAGTGGCCTGGCCAGGTGTACGTTTTAGTTAGATCCTGCCAGTGAAAATGTGGAGTAGCTGGAAAGATGGTGTCTTATTCCTATAGCAGGCTGGAACTCCCAGTATTCTTTGCTCTTCATTCACTGTTAAGTGTGGTCTGGGGCTTCCCTCTATAATAAGGAGGTTTACAGAGTGATTCCAGGAAGCCAGAAACATTCTGGGTTGCCAGAATCAACACCTCAAATCATCCCTGACCATGAGTAAAGTTGAAATGTTAATAGGTTTCATAGGGCTCACTGCTAAGGGATGGGAACCCTTCAGATATGATGTGAAACCAGAATTGAGACTCTGGGTGGCCATACACTCTCCTAGGGCTTTTTTGCACTTCTCAGGGTGTTGGCTTGAGCTGAGCTATTGTACAACTGTGGGTTTTGCAAACCTGAGCTCATGAGATCTTTTCCACACCTCACCCTGCAATTTCACCCCCCTGGGGTCTCCAGGTTTGAAGTAAAACTGAAAGTTCCAAAAGAACCACAAGAGACCCCTGCAGTCATCTTCTCCCCAAACTTCTCTTGCCAAACTCTACCCTCTTCTTGTATTACACATCTACTTCACAGATGTTGGGTTGACTCGGGTTTCAGATGTTGTACTGAAAGAACACTGGGCTTGGAGTCCAGGCACTTGGTTTCAGTTCTGGTTCTGCAGCTTTCTGACCATCTGACCTATCCATTCATTTAACATTTTGAGGCTCAACTTTCCCATCTGCAAAGTAGGAAATTAGTGAGATGTTGCCTGAGGGAGCATTAAACTCTCTAATATTCTGTGATGACGAGAACATCCTTTTACTCATCATTGTCCTGAATGCTGAAGAGTGATTAAATGAAATAAGTCACAATCCCCATCATCACAGTATAGCCATGATAATCATAATGGGCAGGTACCCAAATGATGTCGTAGGCAGATACTGAGTGACATGGAAAACTCTTCAGCTCCACTGTCAAGTGAGAAAAGAGTCTACAGAGAAGTACAGCATGATCTCTATTTTTGTAAAATAAATATATACATACAAAAAATATCCAAAGGACAGTCTCATCGTCATCCCTGGTCATGAAATTTTCTTTGGTTTGTTTGTTTTGATTTTTTTTTTTTTTTACAAAGAAGGTGCATTATTTTTGGAGGGATAAAATAAATCTTATAAAATAATAAGAGTTATTTTCTGGTACATTATTAGGATCACTGATCATTCTTATGGGGAATTAATGAACACTTTGCAGATGGTATGACATTTAATCTGAAATGTGATGGTCAAATAGGAATAACTTATTTCTCAGTAACCCCTCCATCCATTCATTGTCCCATTCTTTTCTCTTGAATGCATCGTATCGTTTCTCATGAGTAAGTATGACTTTCCCTACTAAAGCGGACACTACTTGAAGGCAAAAGGTAATTCTTCTGGTTCTACTGTATCCTCTCTAAAAATAACAAGAATTTGTCCCCCAGAATATACAGAGTAAATAAACTTGCACTTATGATGGGGGTTTTGCTGAAGGTAGGGGTGTGATTAACACCTAACTCTGTGGGAACTTGTGCAAAAATCTGCTGTCTCCAGTTTCTCAGTCTTCCAAATCTAAGGTCATGAGTTCACTTCCTGCATCACTTAGCTTCATTGTCTCCTTCCGTGGCTCGAAACAAAATCCCAACAAAGTATGGCAGTCACTGTACCAGAGAAGCTGAGTAGAGGCAGAAGAATAAACTATCAAAGCACAAAGGGCCAAAGATGTGGATGGATGGTCCTCTCCTGTGTAAAAGCAAGGAGTCATTAGGGGAGTGCAGACAGATGGAAAGAACAGAGGGAGGAGAAAGGAAGGAAGAAACTCCACTTCTTGGACCTAGGCTAAAACAAGGTGAAATCAGTCTTGGGAAAAGATCGGTTGTCAGCTTCACCACCGCTCTTTAAATACCATCTATCTACATGCCAACAATGTCCAAATGTATGTCTCCAGCCTAGACCCACCTCCCAAATTCCAGACTAGTGTGTTCAACTCAGTACTTGATATGTCCACTTGGATGCCTAACCAACCTCTCCAGCTCAACGTGTCCTAAACAGATCCTGATCCTTCCTCCCCAAACCTAGGCTATCTGCAGCTTCCCCATCTCAGTGGATGGCAATCCCATCCTTCTGGTTGTTTAGGCTAGAATCTAAAAATAGGAGTCATCTGTGCTGTCTCTCTTTCTCTGTCCGGAAATACTCTTGGTTCTAGCTTCAAAAAATACCAGAATCCAATAGTTCCTCACCAACCCCACCACTACCACTCTGGTCTAATCCATCATTATCTTTTGCCTGTGTTACTGCAATAACTTCCTAGACTTCCCCCCTTCTTTTTTAACCCCTATGCACAGCAGTCTATTCTAAGCAGAGCAGCCAAGTATCCACTTAAGACATACATTATCTTATGCCACCCTCCTGCTAAAAATTTTGCACTGGCTCCCCATTTCAATCAAATAAAACTCAAAGGTCTTTGTAGACAGTGATCTACAAGACCCAATATGATCTAGTCCCCATTACTTCTCCTGCCTCCTCTCACTCAGTTTTTGGCACATGACTTTCCTTACCACTCTTTCTACACAATTATCCACTGCTTATTATTCATGGTTGTGTGCATACATTTTATCTCACTGTTGAGTAATATGAATAGCTAGTATTTGAAATCCCATATTTGCATAAGTTAACAAATTATGTCTACATATAACATTTCATTTAATCTTATAATAGTGTTATAAACTAAGTATTCCTTTCCCCATTTTACATACAATAAATCTGACTTCAGAGAGGTGAAACAACTTGTTGAGGGTCACGTGGTTAGTAATTGGAGTGCTTGTATTCAAATATAGGTCTATTTAACTCAAATGGGGAAAAGGAGGATTTAATGTTGATTGATTTCTACTAGATTAAGGTTCTTACATTAATAATCTCATTTAATTAGCCTTAATCTATCATTTTCCCTCCTTCCATTATGTTCTACTCCATTATACAAGGTGTCTTATACATAGCAGATGACTATAAAATGTTGATAAGCATCATCATCATCATGTCCTTACAAATTCTATTTTTAGTCTTTGCTTCAGTCATCATGGGTCATGTTCTATTTATTTCTTCATTCCTGCACTAAAGAAAGAGACTTATGGGCAGCAAGACTGGATAGTTAAATTCAGTGGGCAGTAATTGCATTTCTTTTTCTTCTTTCTAAAAATTGTTACTTATTTGTTCTCAACATCTGCTCTATGGCCATTCCCAAGGGAGTTCTTGGTTCCTTGAGCTCCTACCTAATTCCCTTCCCAACAGCAATGCAGTTACTCAGCTTGCCAATTGTATGTTTCCAAGTGGCCTCTCAGTTCTCTTTTGTAGAAGTCAATATGGTCTAATCATTCCCTAAATAGTTCACCTATATCCTTGGATATAATCCTTTTTCTTCCTTTGCAGATACTGTTCAAAGCTTGGTCAGTTATCTAGTCAACAAGTGTTTTTTTAGTCCCTAATACAGGCCAATCCCTGATTTAGGAATTGGGAATGGCCAGCTAGGACATTTTGTCCCGCAGTGGTTCTTCAATAGATGAAGATAAGATGTGAGGTTGTTTTAGTCTATTCCTGGGTTATAAATCTGAGCTAGAAGTTACCTAAGAGATTGATCAATCTCCACTTTACAGATATTAAAACTGAGCCCCAGATTTTTAAAGGCACTTTCCAGTTTTTATACCAATTATTTTTATCCCAACAGGTTTTAAGTTTCTTAAAGATTGTGTATACATTTTTTAAAAATACTACATTAAGCAATTTTAATGTTTCATGGTTTTGCTAATTGAAGATGCCAATTAGAGCTTCTAATTAGCATGAGGTTGTGTTACTACATTAAATTGATTTCATTTCAGCAAAATTAGAAAACCTTGACATTTTGCTGAGCCTATGCATTAATAAGAAGGCCAAACATAGTTTTTTTTTTTTTTTCCATTGTAATCCCCACAGTGTGTGTCTGTGTGTGTCTGTGTGTGTCTGTGCACACACGCACGCCTGGACATTCAAGAAGTACAGTTTAGAAAAATTTGATAGGATGGGAGAATAAGAATGCCAATGTCAAGACCAGAGTTCTCAGTCCTATAGTCTACTCATATCTCTTAATACATTTTTCATTCAACAACCATTCCTTGAGACCAGCTCTGCTATGGCCACTCTTATATATACTGTGATACAAAGAGCTGCAGAAGCTCTCAGAGAAGAAGGGAGCTGGGACATGTAGGCTTGTGAGCAGCAAACCATTCAAAGCAGTTCAACCAAGCATAATGAGCAGAGGGTTGGAGGAGGCAAGTGAGGGATCTGGTTTTAAAGGAGTTTGAACTTTATTTCATAAGTAGTAAGAGGCCAAGAAGGGGTCCAAATGAGGAAAATGACATGGTCACTTCATGGTTTCTAGAAGCAGCAATGTGGAATGTATATTAGCATGGGGGAAGAGATCAGAGCAAGGAGACCAAATCAGAGTCTATCACAATAATCTAAGCAAGAATGTATGAAGGCAAAAACAGTGGGAAGGGAGAAACAAAAGGGAATTGATGTGAGAAATATTCAGTGTATTAGATAGCACTAGAGAAGCAGGAAGGAGGAGTTAAAAATTGCTGTAAATGTCCACCAGTCAATTTAGCAGTCATTCCCAGCCTCCTTTTTAAGCTTAACATGTGCCATCTCCCACAGGACCCTCTCCAAGTTGATGTTAGCTTGTTGGGCCCAGAAGTAGATACCCAACTCCAAATGGGCCAAATTTTCTTTCTTGGAAATCTTATAGTAAGTCTTTGAAGCTTGATTGCCCATTCACAGGAAAGTCTTAGAGATTAAGGTTAGCACCATAGAGATTCAAGGGCTAACGGCCATGTTGGGCTATGAACAAGTAGTCGAATGTAGTATCTTGGGTGGAGAATACAGACGACTCATAAAGAGATCCCAGAGATGGAGCAGGGAAGGGAAGGATAGGGGAAAAAGAGAGGGGAACATAGACAGAGACCTGGATAGTGCATCATAGAATCATAAGAAACAAAATCATTCTTCCTCAGAAACAAGAAGACTTACCCATCGCACCTGAAGAAGGTGTTGAGTAGAATGTTATATTCCACTTTAGAGTGGTTCCAGGAGACAGAAGAAGAACCTGGTAAAGAAGACCTTAGGGAGCATTAGGACCCTGTTACCATGCGACCAAATATGACACAAAGAAGCTGTGGCACCTAAGTGCTTTAGATATGCGACAAATCAAAGTGTTGGCCTGTTTTTAAAGAAAGGAAGCCTTTCACAGGAACAATTGGGTAACCACAGCCATTATATTTACATATTCATTTAGCAATAGTAAATTGTGATGCCATATTTTGGGGTTTTCTAAAGAATGTTTGTGGCAGAAGGGTAACAACAAGGCTCATTAAAGAAACATAGAAATAAATATTGTTGGCCATTGTTCCAGGTATCACAGAAATTGGCGAGACATTCCCCCCACGGAGAAGCTCATAACTCCAGACGATGTGGCAGTATAATGTTAAGTGCTATGGCAGAATTTTGAAAAAGAAGCCTTAAGAATCAAAGTAGGGATATTTGCATGAGCCAAGGTGAGATGGAGAAGTGTCTTCCAAGGAGGAGGCATTTGAGTATTACAGGAGAAAGAGAAATCGATTGGACAAGTAAGGTGGAAGAGTACACAGTGATGGAGTTATCATGTATTTCCTCTCAATGGTATTTCATACATGTAGGCACTGATCTAAAACAAAACCTAAGCCTCATGAAAGTAGGGTCTATTTTTTTTTTAATTAATGAGCTGATATTTCTCTCTTTGAGTCCCAACCAATCTTTTTTTTAATTTAAATTTAATTAGCCAACATATAGAACATCATTAGTTTTTGATAAAATGTTCAATGATTCACTCATTGTGTATAACACCCAGTGAACCAGTCTTAGCATATCTGGTGTTATACCTTCATGTTCGTAAACCCTATGTGAGGTTTGAAGTCCAACACACCTGCCCATAAGTTGTAATTCTGACATTTCCTAGGTGCAAATTGACCGATGTTGTGTTGCCCCTTGACATTTAACTTTTTAGCTTTTTAACTTTTCTTTTTTTTTTTTTTTTCGGGCTTATTTCTCATTGTAAGAATAGGATAAGCTAGTTTGTACATAGGCTCAAATGACCAGTGTCAAAGACTTTGAATATCCATAGACCTTCCCCACTCCGTGTCTCCTCATGCAGATAAAGCAGCAGGTGACAGGCAGAAGCTAAAACTCCCTTTGTGTCTAAGATGTGATGACTTCATGAAACACAACTGAAAACAGACCAGTTGTTTCAAAAACATGCAATCCCTTCTAGTACTCATCATGCTGTTTTACCGGCTAGCTAGAGAATTTTTCAAACTTTTGTTTCAAACTTCAGTATATATATACATAGACATATATATTTATTTAAAGCCATCCCTGACTTGCCATGACAGGGTACTTACCAATCCTCTTGGGTCACTGTAGAAATTACCATCATGAGACCACGCATAGAATTCGAGGAGAAAACAGGATGCATCCCTGGAACTGCTGGTCAGATCCTAACAGGTCTCCTTGGAGCCAGAATCCTGTGTCCTCACCAAGACAGAAGAGCACTGTGGAGACTCCCCAGGGGACTTGCAGACCAGTTGTTTCAAAAACATCATTGTGTAGTTGAGGGAATCCCTTCTTGGAGGGCTTTGAATCAGCTTCTTCTAAAAGCATCATTAGCTTCCTGGCTAATCCAGAAGAAAATTAGAACAAAGTGAAATGGTTGCAGATGTTTAAGGAAAATAAGCAAGGCAAAGCCTTTTTTCTTACTGTGCATTAGAAAAACTACCTCTCCAGCGTTTTTGTTTTAACTTTTGAGTCAAAAGCATCTTACCAGTAAGTATAAGTGTCATATGCATCGTTACGAGAATATTATTGCTATGAGATAATAAGCCATATATGAATGTTGTATACAACTTTAGGGTTCGCATTTAATCCTAAAGTGTTCACCTCCTTTCACCTCTATTTACACTAGATTCCTATTTACTAAGTGGGGAGGGGGCTCCTTTATATAGTGCTTCATTGTTAATAAGTCAATACTTGTTCTGTTTCTGAGATGTTCTTTTCGTGCGTTAAAAAACTTCAAAATTAAAAATATATGTATCCCTGTGCCTCAGTGTTCTAAAACTACCTACTTTCTTGGTTGGTTTTGAGAATTATACCATATAAAGCACATAAAGCGCTTAATGCCCTTCTGGTAATACAGAAAATATTTGGAACAAGTTATTTAAGAACAAGCTTATGCTTTATATCCCATCATCCCATGAAATCATCTAAAAAATGTAAATATGTTGGCAAATGTGATTCATTCATTTACTACCTCTTTTTTAAAATATTATAGGAAGTTAAGAAAGGAAAAATTTTACCTATTATGTCTATTCAAACAAAACACCTACCTTTCATACCTCTCCAAAACTCCCTTCAAATTTTTATCCCTTATACCTGCAATTTTATTTTATTTTATTTTATTTTATTTTGTTTTTTACCTGCAATTTTAAATGGCTAAAATTCTAGCATATATCTAAGTATATGTTCTGCTCCTTTTTGGCTAACATTATTTACAGACATTTTCTCTTTTGTTACGTTTTCCCTTTTAATTATTGCTCAAAATTCTTTAGTACTGACATATCACAGTTTATTCAACTTGCTCCCTATTGTTAGCTATTTGAATTCTTTACAATCTTACACTGTTAAAAATAATAATGTATTGCTTTCATTTATTCCATAAACATGTATTGAGCAACTACTAATTATAAAATATTATACTGCCATGTGGGTTTAGGAAGTTTATTCTGGCAGAAATTCCACTTGCAAGTTTTCAGTCTAGTAGAGTACAGCTAGATCAGCAGATAGATAAATACATGCAATAAGAGGAATTCCATGGGTGCTATAAGAGGTGCTAAGTTACTATTCTAGAACAAGGGATTCTATTTGGCTATAATTCAGGATTAGTTGAAGCAACACACATGGAGATTAAGTGGGAATAGTTAGGGCAGATCACATAAGGTCATGAACTCGGAGTTAGAGACCCTGAACTACTTTCTATGATTGATGGGTTACCATCAATTGAGGCATCATGGAATAATGGTTAGAAGAGCACAGATCCAACAATAAAAAGTTTGTTAAATAAATCATCATATGCACAAATAATGGAGTACTGTGCAGCCATTATAATAAGTGATTGAAGAATAACTAATGGCTTGAAAGTAATTTATAATGTTATCCACATAGAAAAGTAAGATTGTAAAGCAATACATCCAGTATGATCCCAATTTTGTGTCAGAAACAAAACCTAAAAAAAAAAAAAAAAAAGGCTGGAAATATTTGCTCAGATTTCTTTATGGTTATTTCAGAGTATAGGGATTATGAGTGATTTCATTTTCTACTTTGTGCTTTGCTTTCTTTTTTTTTTTTTTCATTTTTAAGTTGAGCACTTAATATATCCCTAATAATTCAGCATTTGGATTGTTTCCAATTTCCATTACTGGAAGTAATGGTTTAATGAACATCCTTGTACATAAATATTTGTATGGGTCTCAGTTAATTCATGTAAGTGCAATCTGGGGATCAAGTGGTATGCTCACAGGATATATATTACTTTGTTATTTAAATTTTTAATTAAAAAAAAAAGCATGGGCTCTAGAATCAGTCTACGTATGTTTGAACATGAACTCCACCACTCTCTATAATCTCAAGCAAGTTACATTACTTTTGTGTGCCTTGTTCCACTCTTTTTAAAACAAGGATGTTAACTGTACCTTCCTCATGGGTTGCTGTGAAGATTGGATGCATTGATTCCTATAAAGACTTACAACAGAGCCCAGCCCACAGTGAGTGCTTATTAATACATGTTAGAAACCATGAATTTTTATTGTTGATAATACAATAGAAGTTTTCTTATTTTGTTTTCCCTGATGCATTTTTGTCATTTAATGTATTCTATTATGACAGTATCTTATTTAATTAATCCTTTAATTAATCCATCCCCCAATTAATCTTTTGCTCTCACAATTTCTTCCTATTGCCCTTTTAGAAAACACTCTAAAAGGATAAAACTCGGGTCATGGGATATGAACCTTTTTCTTTTTTTCTTTTCTTTTTTTTTTTTTTTTTTGCTCTTGATATGAAAGCTTACTTGTAAATATTCTTTAAACTACCCAATAGCTAGTCACAATAGATTTTGGCATGGAAGTTAGTTAGAATGTAGTTCTACAGTGTCAAAATCAATTTTGAAGGAACACTGGGATCCCTAAAGGATTTCAAGCTTCCCTTTTCAAGGGAATATTACAGCTGGAGCAAGCGTCTGTTCCCAGCATTTCCCTCCGGGGCCTCACAGAAATATCAGATGAAAGCAAGGGAAACAGGTCTTTTATACAAAGTGGAAGGTGCTCCCGTCAGAAGCAATTACTTACCACCCAAGAAAGCATCCCTTAAATTTTTTGGTTTTTGTAGAACATAATCCTATCACATGAAATATTCTGTTAAACAAAGCCTTACTTGCAAGATGAGACTCCTTTAGAATTTGGAAGCATTCTGTGTGATAGCAAAAGAAATGAGTCCTTCCCAGAATTCTTTGTGCGTCCCCCCTACATATCTGTAACTGATAGAAGAATACTAGTGACTCACAGCAAGGAACTAAGGACTGGAAATCAGGATAGCTAGATTTTAGACTTGTTCCACTACAATCACCTGGAAGACCTTGCACTAATAGACAGTGTAACTTCTCTGAACTTCAACTTTCTATCTGTAGAAATGAGGCATAGAATCAGCAGATGTCCAAGGTTCGGTTTGGTCCAAACATTCCACACACTTTTCCTTTTTTGTTGTTTCCTTCTAGACTTGGCTCAGAGTTAGGAATGCAGAAAGCAGTCATTAAATATTACAACAGAATTCCCCTTAGCACTGAGAGGGAGAGGGTGAAATCCATGTGCTAACATTTTCTCCCTTAACACACAACCCATATTTATAAGGTACCTACACGGTGTCAGTACTGTTACGTGGTTGAGACACATTACGAGCAAAATAGAAACAATCTCTGTCTTTTGAAGTTTATAGTAGATCAGATAACGACCCAAGGGATGATAATTAAGTTTGATAGGTACTGTGACCTCAGGGGTAGCCAGCTTTGAGAGACTATAATTTTAAAGCTGGACCAACAGTAGAGAAGACACTGATGTATCAGTTCCTTTAGACGACGCTCCCTGGCCATTCCCAACACCCTTAGCTCAGGCTAAGGATGTGTTCCTCCTCGGGGCTCCCATGGCACCCTGTGCTTCTTGCCATCTGATCCATTAATACATTGCTTTGGAAAATATATGGACATATGTGTCTACCCCATCAGACTGCACCATCCTCAAGAAGGACCATTTCAATTTCATTTTGTGTCTCCATCTACAACCCCTAGTGTAGCACACAACACAAATCTTGATATATAGTTGGGACACAGAAAATGTTTGTTGAATAGACACAAGACCTAATCCCTTTATAATTTCAGAAGAGCAGTGACAGGTGGTAGAACTCAGGATATAATCAGAGTTCAATCAGCCCAAGAGCCAAGGTCCACCTCTGGCCGACCAAGCACTGTCTTACTTAGAGAATATCCAAATACAGGCAGTTCTTTGGTTACCTTCATTCTCATGTAGCATTTTCTTCTATGGCCCATATTTCTTTAACTTCCTCCTTTAAAAAGCCCCCACTGGAGCATGAAAGCTCAAAGGGATGATGTTGGCCAAGCCCTTTGACCTCTGCAAGAAGGTGAACACATACACACACAGAATAACTTGGCATTCCTCTGGCTTTTTCTTTTCAATATTGAGATCTTATCAACATGTGATCAACAAGTGATCCCACTCATTTCAGGATACACATTTCTAATAAACTCTGTAGAAGGACAAGATGAAAAACGTACTCTAACACAACTCCAAGGTATTGGCATCCCCTTGTTGATGTCTAAAGGCAAACAAGCAGTGTTCCAACCAAGTTTTGCACCTCTGCCACCAGGCAACCTTGTTCCAACTTGAATCAGAGAGGAAGTGTTCTGCATTTCCAGCTAGCTTCATGTCTGGGGATCTGCAAGTCAGTCACCAGCTCACACCTCTGCTTCCTCCATCACCTGGCCCGGTTCTCTTTCCTCCTTTTATTTCTTCAGTTCTTCCTTGCTCTTGCTAAGCTGATCTCTTTGTTCTCTCTGAAAACCCAGCTTTCTTCCACCGCCTTGCCTTTGCACAGAATGAACTCTGGCACCAATACTCCCCCCACTTCCCAAACCATCTGCACGTATTTAAATCTTTCCCATTTTCAAGGTCCAAGTCACATAGCAAATGCTCCAAAATGTTTTTTCTGAATGCTTCAGCTTAATATAGTTTCTCTCTCTTCTGAGCTTTATATGGAACCCTCTATTTATACATATTCTTCTTATAACTTCCTGCCTGGTGTTCTGGGAGTTCACGGACTGGCCTTATCTTCCCTGCTAGCTGCAAGTTCCCCAAAGGATGATTCATTGCCGTATTCCCAGCACCCAGTACATAAAGGATGCTCAGCACACTGGAGACTGTGGCATGGATCAGTAGTCCCCCACTTGGATTTCTCATTCCTCACAATAATAGATGAATCTGGTATTTGCAAGGATTGAAGGAGAACGGACGGTCTTGGTTGCCTTACAACTGCCCCAAATTGCATCCTTTGCTCTCTGCAGTCTGCTCCCAAGATAAGCTGATTAATGGGGGAAAACATTCAATTCCAAGGAAACTGTGTAAGCAAAGGCCTAGAGAGGTGACCAAGCATTGACTCTTCTCTAAACTGTAGAGTGACTTCGATGCAGAGCCTACAATAGGAGAAGAGATATAACTGGAAAGGTAAAGAAAGCTTCGTAGTAGAGACACTCGCCCACCCTGTGAGGGGACTGGAACTTTATCCTGTGACCACTGAGGAAGTCACCAAAGGATGTTACGCATGTGAGTTCCTGAAAGATGACCCTGGATGTAGCATAAATAAGACTAGAAAGAGGCAAGGCGACCAGCTAAGGGATGTTCATTGTGATTCATTGACTGCATGGTTCCTTTTGATTTACCCTGGGGTAAAAGAAGGAGAAATGGCAAATTTGTACAGTATACAAACACCTTTTTTACAATTAAAAAAAAATCTGCAAAAAACAAATGAGCTAAATGTTCACAGAAGCCTTCAAACACCAAGGCAACACGCAAATGTAAGCTACATATCCCCTCAGGCTAAGGGAAGAATGCAGCTTCCAATGAGGTACTGTTTTGAAGCACATCATATTTATTCATTTTATTCACACGGTGACTTACACCTAGTTTTATATGAAACATCCATTGTTCCCAGAACATGAGGAGGAGAAGGGTGCTCGAGAAGCTTGCTAAGTGGAGAGAAAGGAGCAAGTTACAGATTGTTAAATTCAAAGGTGTATTTTAAAGTAAAAGTCCAAAGTATTTTTTTCTTTTTTTGATTTAACTCTTCATGCTCATGTGTCTTTTGGGTAAATTTTCATTCATTTCTGTCCTGAGATTAGTGGCCAAACCCGAAGTAAATAACTAGTATTCGCTGAAGAAGGTATTCCCCTTCATCTTGATTCCCTTTTTCTCCTGTTTTGGATAGTTTGTGTTCCTGAGGCTGCCATTTTGAGAGTTCTAAAAATAATATGTAAAGAGAGCTGATCAGTGAAGAGAAATCTGAGGTGAACAAGGAACTCAAAATCAGTACCTTGAATTATTGCAGTTCTTCCTTTTTCACTGGGCAGAACACTTGATGACAATCCACCTGGCAGAAATTCCCGTCCACTTATCTTGTCAAGAACCTTGACTGACATACCATTATATACAGAATCAAGTCTAATTTCCTCTGCAGGGCATTCAGAACCTACATGGGTTTGATCCCAAGCAACTTTCCAGCTATATCTTTCCCTGCTTCCCCACATCCTGGTCTCCTCAACATTCTCCAAACCATTATCCTCATCCTGTGATGATGCTATCTTTCACCCCATGTGTCCATCCATCAAGATCTTCAAACACCTAATGCCACGTTGAGATGCCACTTTAGGCACCTCAAATGAGATGGAGGAGAGGGAATATATCTCAGTCATCTCTACTTGTCCTACAGTGATTAGCCCAGTGGCTGCACACAGTAGGTCCTCGATATTGGCTTGTTTGCTGTTATGTTCCAATCCTTTGTCCATCTCCTTTTTCTTACCTGGATCTTTTGTGACCAGATAAGGGTCAGGCCATTGCAGGAGGGCAGGGAAAGGAGCAAAGCCTTATGTGTTATGCATTACATATTAAATTATGTGTTATGTATTCCTCAGGCTCATTCATTCATTATCTGTCATTTAGTAAGCACCTACAATGTGCCAGGCACTGTGCTGAGAACTTCACATGTATGACCACTCTCTCATTTACATTTCAATGAGCTAGATATTATTACTAGTTTTATTAGTAAAAAAGGGAAACCCGGGCTCAGAGAGGTGGTGCAATTTGCCCAACATCACACAGCTAATTTGTGTCTGATCATAGAACAAAATCTATGGTCTTTCCATTATATGTCATCGCCCTAAGACAAATACCCTGACACAAAGGAGCTCACAGACTTGAAGGGGATTTGAGTTTTATAGCCTGTTCACTAATACCCATTTATTCCACAAATATCACATCAGGCATCAGGAACACAGCTGTGAAGAACAGGCAGTGGTGGATGGGGAAAGAAGGGGAAAACATGAAATCCAAGAAAACCCAAAAAAGCAAAATAACTCATTCAAAAGATAAAACAAAAGAAGTGCATGTGCCTTATTCACATACTTTTTTTTAATTGTCAAATGAGGAACTTTACAAACCTGGGTGGGGTTTTCAACATGATTGGTCTAGCTGAAACAGAGGGGGAAGTGAAAGTCAAAGAAGGGAATGGAACATTGATTTGGGGATACTATCACAAATGTCCTGTTTTGTTTTTCAAACTCCCTAAGATGTGAGTTCGAAGAGGAAATGTCTGACAATCTGCTGGGTAGCCATGAAATTGTATTGCTCAGGTCTCCTTAGATGGGAAGCATAGTTGACTGAATGTCCCAGCTGCTGGATCCACTACTGTGTTCATGCCAAGGACACACCTCCCACAGGCTACTCTCTGCCAATGACTAAGCATGACAAGGGTTCAAGTCCAGGCCCATTTCTTCAGGACATGGAACTGCTCACATGGGCAATTTGGGCTCTATCCAAATACTGGATTTTAGAAAAGAACTTCCGTCTCGGACTCTTTCTGCTGGTCCCTTCCTTCCTCCTCTCCTTTCACAGGTGTGAGACCTGCATCAGGGTCTGAAGGCTCTCCCTGCCTCCTCCTACTTCCTCCCTCTTTCTCTTCACAGGTGTTTCCTCCAGTGACTGTCTTGGGCATCTAACCCTGTCTTAGTGTGTGCTTCTCAGAGGACCCAAACATCTACACTAGTCCATTCAGAGTTCCAGGTGGTCAAGTCAGAAATATTTTTAAACATATCCCTTTAGTTAGTTTGAATTGACATGGAGAGTTGGAAAGAACTTGCCATAGAAGAACAATTGTTCTCATGCTCCTTGACCCAAAGGCTTTCTAGCATCTGAAAGAAATCTCCTCTCAGACCAGCATAAGTAACCATAATAATAATTACAATGAAATCATTTCATCTTTTACTCTGCAATAGCCAGTTAAATGCCATGGGTGGGTATTTAAATGCTCATGTTAGAGATTAAGAGGCCCAGAATAATGAGCAGTCTTGCCTGAAGTGACGATGTCTTAGTGGGTAGACAGGCATGGTGAAGACTGACTTTGCCCAGCTCCTGAACACCCCTCTTCTCCATGCTGCCACATGACATACTCTTGGTTTCACACCCAACTGCAGGACAGAATCAATTCAGAATAGATTCAATCCTAAGGGGCCATTTTGGGTGACATGATCAGTCAATTCAACCCAAAGAACTTCATTTCTGCAAAATAAACATCAAATTCTACAGATGTTTTTTAACCACCCTTCAGTGACCAGTCAGAGTCATTCTCGGCAACATGAGGCCCCACCAGGTTCTAAAGATAATCCCGGTGCCCAGCACCATGCCGAGAATGCAAGCAGTGCCTCACACTAAGCTGGCTGTTGTTGGATGGACTGACTTTGGGTTTTCCTAAATGGCATCATCTTTTTTCAAAGATGACAACCACAGATGTCTTAGTAAAAAAAAAAAAAGTGCTCATTTCAATGGCAAACTGATGACTATAGCATGTGGCAACAGCAACTACAGATAGCATTTGTTGCACCCTTTCTTTGTTGTAGTCATTGTGCCAGAACCACCCTCAATTATTGTCCCATTTTGTAGGTGAGAAAATTGAGGCTTGGATGTATTAAGCAACTTGCCCAGGATGTCATAGCTAATAAGTGACAGAGATCAGATTCCACTCAGATTAGACAACTCCTCATCATTCTATCTCCTTCCCAGGGATACTCCAGGATTGAGCATAAAGTCCCCACTTTGGTCCAACAGCGGGGGCTAAACAAGACTGAAATCATGAATAACCCAGGATAGTCACTTATTTAAAGAAATATTTCCCAGTGCTTCACTCAAACTAGACTAACAAAGCGATACCTAGAAAGGGTGTTTAGACCTTTTGAGCTATGAGCTAAGTGGAAGGGGCTTATAATAATCTCATTAAATGCTTGGTAACAAATGCTTCCAAGATGCCTGGTGCATATCAAATCATATCTCTTTAATATTTTCCACAGATCTTGTTATTTTGTTAACATTCTAACACAGGAGTTTAAAAACTCATAGAGAACTGCCCAGGGAGAGGACTGAAGGGAATGGACTACCTTGGTTTCCTGTCTTGGCTGTGCATGCAGTCCTTGAGTGCACAACCAGCCTCACCTACCTGTCCTCTCCTTGACCACAATGACCAACCTACACCAAAGGCTGAAAATGGACAGTGTGATAGGCCATATTCACCTCTCACCGTGTTACCAAATTTAGGAAGCATCATCTGCGGATAGAAAGAATAGCTCCAGGACTGCCTACATCAGACTCAGAGAAATGAGGACACCAAAAGAATAAATAGGGGGAAAGGCAAGGAGAAGGATATTCTAGTCATTATTTATCCATACATTACTTTACTCATTCCCCAATAAATACATATTGAATGCTTATTTTAGGTCAGGCACTGGATTAGGAACTGGTAAACCAAACAGACATAAGAAGAAAATGTCAAAAAAGGTATGGCAGACCCTGCCCACCCACGTGCCATGCCTCCTCTTTGCTTGTTCTAGCCCCAGTGAATGAATCATGACTCTTCTCAGCCAATCACAGTTACCACACTCCCTTTGGGAGCAATTGGTCTAATGACCAAATGTGACACATTTCTGGTCAATGGCACATAAAAAGAAGTTTGCAAGGGGCCTTCTTGGGAAGATTTCCTTCCACAGCATAAAGGAAGTACATAAGGAGGAGGCCCTTTTTGTTGCCTGCTTTCTTTCATCTTGTCTGAAATGATGCCGAGAGGACATGATGTTTAAAGCAGAGGCAGCTGTATTACAACCAGGAGGATAGTCATTGCCGGAACTCTGAGAATGGAAGAATAGAAAGACGTGCAGAGCATGGGTCTTCAATGTCACATCAAAAGGTGACATGCATCAGAATCCAGCCAACATGTGATCAGTTCAGATAGGCTTAACCCTCGGTAGGATTTGCAGAGTGTCATGTTTTATTAATAACTACAATAAAGAAAGATGGAAATGTACGACATCCATTTATTCCAGCTCTATTTTGTAAGAGGCAATGAGCAAGGTGCTTTTCACAACATCTTTTTTCATCAGCACGAGAGAGGCAAGCTGATGCTCGCAGGGGTAAGATGAGGCAGCCACTTCCTCTCTACCCAAACCAGATGCAATTTTTAAATCTCTAGACTCCATTCCCTCTTCTCCTGTTAAAAGCACCTCAATTTTGCAATGGGTGGTTCTTGATAAACCATCAGCTGTGGTGTGTTGGCCTTCTCTCACATACCTGACACATAGCAAGGCTTAAAAAACTACTAATATTTTCTCTAAAGCACACTTGTCTTGCTCTCTTGATCCTATGATCCCATATATATATATATATATATATATACATATGTATATATGTATGTATATATATATATTTTTTAAATATGCTCTTCTCCCAAGACTTGACCAAATTAAAAAAAAAAAAAAACTGTATCTTTAATATCTTTTGCAGGAAACCACTTATTCTAAAAAGATTTACCATATAAGTAAGGTTCTTAGGAGACAAGCAAAGTTCCAGTCTTCCAAATTCCCATTTTTCTCACCACAGACTAGCTTCATGTATGTAGAGAAGGTGCACTAGTCCCAGTTCACAAAAAGTGGGAGGGAAAATATGCGGGAGGGCTCTCACCGCTCACACTTGTTAAAGAGGTATTATAAACAAATACAAATTCTGAGAATAAGATTTCCCTGAAAGTACCCTGTCACTGCCAGGAAAATATTGCTTATCTTTAACACAGAAAAGAAAGGAAGGGATACGCCTTGCCTAGAAAGTTCAGGAATATTTACAATCTGTTGATGTGACCCTAGCACAACCTTTAGATTCACACTGCTCAGACCATATAGTACAGGGGTCAGCAAATTACAACATGAGGGCCAATGGCCTGTTGCCTGCTTTTGTAAATAAAGTTTTATTGGAACACAGACACACCCATTTGTTTACGCATTATCTATGGTTGTTTTCACACTACATTGGCAGAGCTGAGTCTGCAACAGGGATCATTTCTTCCACAAAGCCTAAAATATTTACTGTCTGGCCCTTTACAGGAAAAGATTATTGGGTGCTGGTATAGCATAATAATATTAGCAATTATTATCAGTTATTGAACATCTACATTTATCACCACTTTTGGTTCTCAGGACCTGTGGAGTAGGTACCTGGTCCCATATTTCCAAAAAGGAAGGAAAATGAAGCTTGGGAGTTTTTAGTAACTTGCCCAAAGCAACAGAGACAGAGCAAGGATTCAAACCTAGACATGCACGTTCATTTATGAATATTTGTTGGTCGGCTACTATGTGCAGGCCATGCACTAAGTACAGGCCACCCAGTGGTAAACAACACTGTGTAATCTTTGTCTCATAGAACTTAAGGTAGATGGAAAGAAATTGTTGTCAAACAGGTAATCACACAAATGCATATATTATATATGATGACCAGTTGTGCTAGATAAAGCTGTGAGACAAAAGAATAGAGCACTTGAGTGAAAACAACAGGTGGTCAAGTTTAGGTGGGAAGGGAGGTTCCTTAGGCTGGGTTCCCAAGACAGCAAAGCCTACAGTAAATATCACTTGCTAATGCTTTATTGGGAGGGCCAGTCTAGGACAGCAAGAGGAAAGGACAAGGGGAAGTGAAGGAATGAGGGAAAGCACATGCAAGGTGGTGTTTTACCAAGCTGGCATCAGCCTTGGAAGAAAATATAGCTGATGGCTCCGATGGATGAGCCATCTGGGACAACTGTGACTTGGAGAGCCCATCCAGGAGAAGGAACAGAGGGAGATTTATCTGCTGGCTCCTTCCCATCTCCTGTTTTCCCTGAGGAGAGCTGAGACAGCCTGAGGTGTTAGGAGGTCAGGGGATGCACAGGAGATTGGGCTCTCTATCAAGCAAGTCGCCACAGCAAAGAAGGTCAGATAAGGCTGAAAAAATCTGGAAAACCCAAATGAGTCCATCATGGATCCTATTTGAGGAAGTTACATTTCTACTGAAACCTGAGAAATGAAGTGAATGAATGGGAGGAAACTTAGTTCAGGTTAAGGAGAAAGGACGTGCAAAGGCCCTGAGGCAGGAGAGAAATTGGCATATTTGAGAAACTGAAGAGGTCTTGGGACTCAGGAGTTACATTCCACAGGTCCATAACCCTGCTCCACTATTTACTAGCTATTTAACCTTGGGAAGTTTCTGAATGTCTCTGAGCTTCTATTTCTTCATCTATAAAAGGAAGACGATAATTGTCCCCATCTCACAGAGTAGTTGTAGGATTAAACAGCATCATATGTGTAAGCACTTAACACAGTGTTTGGCTCATAAAAGGCAAAAAATAATATTGGCCATTATCTTTATTATTATTACTGTTGTTACTACTTACTCTGACCTATTGAATTAAAATAGCTGGAGAAGGGCCCTTGAATTGCATGGTTAAAAAAAAAAAAAAATCCCTGTGATAATTTGCATTACAGATCAGTCTCCTGTAGAAGGATTATGTTTCCACACCCTTGCCACACTCCCTACCAGTAAATTTTCCTATTCTATTGTCAGATTTGGCTACTGAAATTGTTTTGGCCAGTGGACTGTGAACCACATCCCTGCAAAAGTCTAAGGTGACTGCATACCTGAAGTTGGTCTCTTGCACTCCTGCTTTGTGTTAGAACAGCACTCTGTGCATAGGGCCTGCTCCTTCCCATGCAATCACAGATCAAGAAGACCTATGGAACTGACCCTTAAGCAACCTACAGCCTGAAGCACAGCAATTGCTGAGCTGTAGGCATCCTGTGACATAAATGGAAAATAAATTTTCATTATT
The DNA here is from genome assembly GCF_004348235.1 of Phoca vitulina. Classification (NCBI taxonomy): domain Eukaryota; kingdom Metazoa; phylum Chordata; class Mammalia; order Carnivora; family Phocidae; genus Phoca; species Phoca vitulina. Next base: position 22,435,401 of record NW_022589721.1, on the reverse strand, counting down.
ATAAGCCACTGAGATCTGGGTTATGCAGCAAAACTGATAGATACACTCTCTGTGATTCTTTTACAATAAAATTATGGAAATATAAAACACTGAGGCCCTGCTCTAGGCTCTTAAGGGAGCTTCTTTCTTTCAGGGACAGATATCTGGCAGAGACTCCGGGAGACACAAGTGTGTATTGAGGTGGAGTGTGAAAGATGGCAGTATAAGAGAATTGGCTCTACTAGCTGATGTTAAGAAATACCCAAAGCTAACATGAAGGCATTCGCTCAACTCTCTCCATGCTCTGTGTAAGAGGGGCAACCCCTTTTTGGCCTTAACACACACCCCACCTTCTGCATGTCCCATCTGGGTGATTTCTGTTCCTTTCCAGGCATCTCGAGATGTGCATTTTCATTTTCTGCTGATAGCAGAGGTGTGGGGGTGGGAAGTGTTGACAAGATCCCAATTCCCAGTGTGTTTTTCTCCAGACCTCACTTGGCCCTTACACCACAGGTGATCCCAAAACAACTCCAAGCCCTTGGAAATCCTCATAGACCACCTTTGCTCTATGCTCTTCTCTAAGAACTATGTTAATAACAACATTCATAATTATACAATTTCGATGAAATATATATTAGAAACAAGACCTCTTTCTACTCTTACCAACACCTGCTGTCCCCTCCCATAGTGGTTAAGAGGGGAAATTCTGTCATCAGAATGCTTGCGTTTAAATCCTGCTTGCCAGCTGTGTGACCCTGGACAAGTTACCCAACCTCTCCGTGCCTGCATTTTCTCATGTGTAAATGGGGATTATAAAAGTAGTTCTATTGTAGGGCTATTCTGAGAATTATTTGAGTAAATACACATAAAGCTCTGAGACGGATGCCTGGCATATAGTGAAATGCTCAAACAAATGTTAGCTTTTCACTATTGTTATGAATATGCTCAAGTATCTTGGTCACATGGGCAGAGGCAAATTGAGAGATTACAAATTCCAACCTCCTCTAAATGCTAGAGATGCTCTGGGTCCCAGCCCTCTGCCATACCTCTCAGGATCCACTGCTGTTTTTGCCCTCACTCCGTTGTTCTAGTCTAGGCCGCAGGTGTTCTTACTAGCAGAAAATGAGCTGCAGCTGAAGATTGGAGTGGGAGCCTGCACAGCAATGTCCAGGGAACCAGAGGAAGGAGAGGAAGGGGTGAAAAAAAGAAGAGAGGGCCTGAGGGCCTGAGTGCCATTCTAAGTGGGGTCGGGGCTGCACGGAGGGGTGGGAGTACCCTGCACAGGGAAATCACTCAGGATGTTTCAAAAAGAAATTATTTATTTCATAATCCATTATGTCCAGGAAAATCAGAGAAGCAGCCTTAGCCTCCCCTATGTCCACTCAAACAATTCCGCTCTGGCCCAGACTTGCATATCATCCTGGCATTAACCATCATCCCTAGAAAGTAACTTAATGGGGAATTATTCCCACACTCCCAACTCTGGTTAACATTTATTGAGCACTTCCTACACAAGCCAGGCGATCTGCTAAGGGTTTTGCATACGTTAACTCCCTTGAAACTTCCCTCAAATCCTGTGAGGCCGGAATTGTAAAGATCCTCATTTTGGAGATGAGGATCCAATCTCTGAGAGGTTAAATAAACTGTGTAGGGTCACTGGCAAAGCCAGGAATCAACCTCAAGTTCAGCTGTGCTGCACTATATGTCTGGTACCACCCTAGAGCACTTACAGTTCAGTAAATGGTGACAATGATGACCAAGATGAGGAGACAGTCGGGGGGTTCCAGAACACGACATCTCCCTGTCTCCTCTCTGTCCCTTTCTGAAGCCCTCCCTTCATATTTCCTCCTTCCTGGTACCAACAGCCTGCTGTACTTTTTATCCTCCCTTATCTTTGTCAGAAGGTTGTCGCCATTACCCAGAAGAGTTTCTCATAATTCAGAGGGAATCTCTGAACATCTATGACTCAGCATGCTCTGGGGGAGATGCAGCCGCAGCATACTCCAGAAGGAGTCGGGGACTTGGCTTTGAGTCCAACATCTGTCACTAGTTACCTGGTCTTGGCCAAGTCACCTGACTTCAGTGAGCCTTCTGGATAAATGATACGTGTCCTACAAACACACTGTATTCTTGGAAGGTGGCTGTGATGTCACCCCTTCCCACCTTCTCTTCCCATCAAATCCTCTCTCTGGAGAGATTCTGCTTCTTCTCTACTCCCCCAGGTATGCTCCACAAACCAAAACAACAGCACGTTCTGGAAAGCCATCTTCCCAAGACCAGGCTCATCTGGTGGCCACAGTGCTCTGTGTAAGTCCTTTCTCCCTTAGAGCACAGCAGTACAGCTTAGTCCAGCTGTCCTCAGACATGAGTGTGCACCAGGATACACAGAGGCTGCTACCACCCAGAGGGCAGGGCCCCACATCCAGAGTTTCTGATTCAGTTTCCCTAACACGTTGCTGGTTGATATCAATGCTGATCTTAGGACCACTTTGAGAATCACTGGTATCATCTTAATATTTGACAAGTATTTACAGAGGCAGGATTAAGTGCTCAGACTACCTCTTGTCAATTCCCAGCTCTTCTGCTTTCTGGCTGTGCAATCTTGGACAAGTCAATTTCTGTGAGCCTCAGTCTCTTCATCTGTATATGGACATGACAATGATGTGTACCTCATAAGGTTAGTGCAAGGAAGGGTGAGCTCCTGCTGAGAGTCTTCAGCGTTCTGCCTGACATTTAGTAAGTGCTCTGTTTGTGAGTTCTTAAAGTTCAAGGGGTTCTAAAGCCCTTGGGGTCATTTAACCTGTATCTCCTCACTCTGCTACATCCCTCAAGCCCCAGAAACAACATCTATTGTCACTATTGAATGTGTCTCTATTCTGGGAGCTGCCTAGAAATGAAGGTAAGCTTCAGAACAAAACAGTAATTAGATAACGACAATGAGCCAAACATGTCGAATCCCTAGGCTGGTGGCTGGGAAAAGGTCAGACTTCTCAGATTCTTGCTATAGGGAAAAAAACTCAGGACATGGCATCAAAAGCTCAGAACTTCTGGGCGCCTGGGTGGCTCAGTCAGTTCAGCGTCTGCCTTCAGCCCAGGTCATGATCCCAGGGTCCTGGGATTGAGCCCTGTGTCCGGGCTCCCTGCTCAGCAGGGAGTCTGCTTCTCGCTCTGCCTGCCCCTCCCCCTGCTTGTGCATGCTCTCTCTCTCTCTCTCTCAAATGAATAAATAAGCTCAGAATTTGGATCTAGGCCCTACCAGGTTTTGCCTGGGTAATCTTAGACAAGTTCAATGTAATCTCAGACTCAGTTTCCTCATCTGTTCAGTGGGGACAATAATGCTTACCTCAAACTGAGTGAGCTGCCAGTTTGTTTTGTAAGCTATGATTCTCCTAGTTGTGAGAAACCCAGCAGCTACCTAAATATTTGTGTCCCTACTGCTCCCAGCAATTCAGCCCACGCTCCCTGCCCACCTGGTTGTACCGCCATCTGGAAGTTTACTTAGTGGTCCCTCATTTCTGGGAAAGGCCAGGACACTCCACGCAATCAGCTTTCCCTGGCCTCAGCTTAGCCGTGTTTCTGGGGAACACCACTGGCCTATGTACCCAACTACAGGTCATCCCCCAAAAAAGTAATGTTCAGCAAAGGCTAGGAACAGTCATGGTCAGCTACAGCCCTAAACCCCTCAAGACACAAGATTCATGATAATGTTCATTTTCCTTCCTCTTCTCTTTCCTCCAAGAAGTCAATTTCACCCATCACTGGACATACTTTGAAAGACCTCAGAAAATCCCACAGGAAAGCACCAAAGATTGTTTTTATCATTTTGTTCCATTCCTCCTGTTTGCTTAGTAATCCTGGTAAACAATTTTGTGCAAACAGAAACCTTTTTCATTCTATTGAGTTCTTGCCTGGGACACTGTTGCCTCAATCTTAAGGTTTGGGGGTAGGTGGAGAAAGCACTTTGGATTTAAACTTCCTGATAAGTGGGCATGTGACAAAAATGAAAGAACACCCACTGGCCATTTATTTATTCATACAACCCCCTTGAGGGGGTTGGATAGGAGTGGCTTTCTAGGTATCCATACGGATGCTCTATTTTTTATTACCATTATTAATACCATCATCATCTTCAGAGGCTTGGGCCACAAACACAAGTTGTATTTGTAGAGTGTGAGTTACTCCAGGGGATCAGAGACGGGAGCCCCAGGTCACCTGGTCAGTCACAGGCAAAGCCCTAGAGGAAAAAAAAACCTGGAAGTGTTTGGGTTGGGAAGGCGGCATCAGCAGAACTTGCTGACCCGGTCTGAGCCAGGTACTCTGAACCAGGTACACCTTACAAAGACCCAAAACTTTGCCAGTTTAGAGTTTCCACACTGCCCCACACTGCCCCACTGACCCTCACTGAATTATCACAGCCAGCGGCATTCAGTGACTCTGCATGGAGCACCATGCCCACACCAGGAGCTGAGAGGATAATAAAACCTTCAGCTACAGGTTCCTAGCCTTCTCGCTACAGACTCTCTTACCTCCCGAGCCTTTCCACACAATCCCTGCTCTTTACATTCTCCGTCTATGCTGTCCGGGCACCTGGCTTTTTTTTGCCTGTTCCCATGCCTGGAACAGATTAGCACTCTCCACAGCCTTAGCTCCAATTAATTCTTTGTTTTGTTTGATTTCTAGCCAACGGCCAGCAACTCCCTGGGTTTTACTCCCAGTTGCTCAAATAAATAAACCAAATGTTAATTTGTTGCTCTTTGATTACAATTAAGTGCAGAGATGGTGGAACCTGAAATACTGTTTGTCTAGGCGTCCCCCGGAGCACAGTGGTGGCACTGGGTTTTGGTTTGGTTTGGTTTAGTGGGGGGAAGGGGACGCCCCTTCTTTGACGTCCATTATCTCATTGGATTCTCTCAATGGCCTGGCAAAGTGGACAGGACAGGAACTATTATCTGCATGTTGCAGATGAGGAAACCAGGCTCAGAAAGATGAAATAAGTTGCCCAAAGCCACACAGCTCAGAAGCAGCTCACTGGGGCTAAAACTCGACCTGACTCCCAGTTCAGCAAAGCTGTTGTGGGTGGCTCTGTCCCCCATTGGCTCATCATGTGGGATAATAATAATACTTTATGTGATAGAGTTTCACAGACACTTTCTGGGTTATCCAGAGAGCATTCTATAGAGCTGCAGTTGCATGAAACACTATAAGAAAAAAATTTTGTGGTCAAGTAGGTCTGCAATAAGCTATATACTATATTCTATTCTTGGAGATCTAGTATATTGATTAGAACATGAAAACCTCTGAGAAGTTCTGCTGTACAAGACTTAGACAAATTTATGACCCAGAATTGTCTGAACGTATTTGACTCTGGGGAGGCCAGAGTGGAAGCCAGGAGATCATGTCCCAGCAATACACACAAGAGACTAGGCATGTTTTGACAAAGAGGGACGGCACCAAGGTGGTGAGACATGGGTAGATTCTGGACATATTTCAGATGCAGAGCCAACCAGATTTGTTGGTGGAGAGGATGTAGGGTGTAAGCAAATAAGAGGAGGCCAGGATGGCTCAGAGCTGTTAGGCCTGAGCTACTAGATGAGTAGAATGGCCACTTCCTTAAGAAGCTCTCCCTGGACTAAGAGCTCCATCCTATCACTGCAGCTTCCTACAGCATCTGATCCCCAGCCTTCAGAGATCGCAGTTTTCATTTTATCTGTTGATGAGATCACTGCCAATGGCTGAGCTTACAATTTTTTCCTTACTACTGTATCTCCAGTGTCTGGCACATTGTAGTCAATAAACCTTTGCTAAATAAATGAACGAACAGGACTATCATGCAGGAGTTGCTTAACAAATTGTAGCTAACATACTATTAACCAACCCAGTACGCAGACATTATGAGTATAACTAGTTGATTAGTATGCAGAAGGCTGCTGGAGGGAGGTGGGAGGGGCATGACTGCTAACTGGTTGGAGGACCCAGTTCTAATCTAGAGCCCCGCCCTTCTATCTCTCGACTTGGGTAAGCCCCTTCCCCTCCCTGAGTCCAGTTCTTCTGATCTCATTCAACAAGGGGTAGGATAACAGGATTTCCACCAAACTGCACCTTGCTGCCCATGAATCTAAGTGGAAACCAGGCCTGTATCCTCTGGAATGTGTGATACAGGACAGCCCAACAGAGACCAGGTCTGATCAAATGCTCCACGATCTAGCCCAGCTTAAGTTCTGGACGTGCACAGAAAAGAAGAATGCAGTGGTAGCTAGAGTCACCAAGAAGGCTTACTGGAGGTTCTTTCTCCTTCCAAGAGTCTGAAGTAACAGATGAATATGGTGATGTTTAGTGGAGAAAAACAACAACAACAATAAAAAAACATTCTCTGGTTTTTCTTACCCCTAGTTCAATTGGCAAGACTATAAGAAGAGCTTGCCCCTTTCCTGCCCCCAAAGAGGGATCACTGAGCAAAAGCCACTTTTCACCTTGCTTTATGCATCTGAAGTAGTCTTTCTCTTCTCTTCCAGTTAAGGATACACAAAAATACATTTCCCATCTGGACCTTTTTTGATCCATTCTCCCTAAAGGCTGGTCTTGGATCCCTGGATCTGGGTAGCTTGCATGACCAGGGGCCTCACCACAAGGCATAGACTGGGTCCCCAAAGTTTCAGCAGCTCTGTCTATGATAGCTCTCTCAGGGAGGGCTCCTGAGCAAATGATTTTCAGTTTCAGTTCATTTGTTTTTGTTTTCCATTTGGTTGCTCAGGGCAAACATCTACCCTGAGAGTTTCTCCCCTGGGGACCATCCACTCTATCGTTGCTTGCCTTGGTGCAGATGTGTAAGAGTCCCCTAGTGCTGAGGCTCTGCTTGCCTCTTTCGTTCTCCAGAAGAGGTCACTACTTGATTAAGAAAAACGGTAACCCCCCCAACCCCCCAGTGCCAATCAATGCACAGTTACCAGCCGCTAATAACCAAACCCCCAAAGCCACCCAATCCTTCCTCATATTCTCGCTATTGATTCTATTATCACTGCTATCGTGAAAAATATTCACAGCACCATGTGGTGATTATCACCACCTCAGTCTCACTTTACAAAGATCCCAGCATGACAATCATTTTATTTCTGCCTCACACTGTCCCTGCAGCTGCTGCTTACCCCAGTTTATAGGTAAGAAGACTGAAGGACAAAGAGGTGAACTGGCTTACATAAGGATTATCAACAGCAAAGGTGGGATGAGAACCCATGTCTTCTGAAAACAAGTTCCGGTGTTGAAAGAAAGGATGCCGAGTTTCACTGGCTGAGCATCCCTTCTTAGACAGGAGTAAAAAACTGAAACATGGTAACAATTCAAGGTGAGAGGTGTCACCCTGTGAAGACAGAAGGCAGGGGTGGATTTGAAAGCCAGTGGCTGAGCTAGAGGGCAGCTCAACATTCTTTCTGTTTTCAGGGTTCACAAAGTAGATAATGGAAGCCAAGCTACCAAGTTGAAGGCAGCAGAAGAGCCCACCCAGCCATTGTGGAGATGGGATCGAAGACCAGGTTAGCGCACCATGGAGTCTCGGTCACTGAATGAAGTGCCTGAGGTGCACAGAATGTCATTCTCAGTTCTTGGTTTCGAGTTACATATGGAGAAAAACTGGGGGTGAGGAGGGTCAGGTAGTGATTTACTGCAAGCTTACAAGGCTCACAGCAACAGGACACTTAGAGAACAAGAACCATAGCGGTCTGGATGATTAAGGAGGAGCAAGCTCAACCATGACCTTGTAGGAAGAAGGAAGAATGCAGCCGAATGCCACCATCAGAGCTGCCTTAGTTGTGAATGAATTCTAAGTGACTGTTTAGCTTTGGACATACACTCAGACTTCAAAATCCCAGAAGCAAAAGTCGTACAGCCAGGATCCCAAATCTGAGACTCAAGGTGGCAGAAGAATCCAATGGGCCAAGCCCTGGATATTTGCTCAGCTCTGACAGCCTAGGGATGTGGGGTGAGCCTAAACTCTCTGACATCTGTGGTAGGTGGAGGCCACTACTCTTCAACAAGACTCCAAAACAAGAGTCTGTACCAGCAAATGGAGGAGGTTGGATATAGCCAGCCCCCAAAGTGAAAGTCTATGAGAGCCCACCACACACGGGATTGGATGCAGCCTTATAAATCCAGTGGTTCTGGCAAAGAAGATGTGGACCACTCTAGCATCTATAGTAAATATCAATCACATCTATAATTTAATAAGCACCTAGTATGAATTGAGCAAGATAATGAGTGCCACATACATATATCATCACATTCAATTTTCACAACTGCCCCTGCAAGGGGTTTTATGTATTCTATTTCACAGAAAAGGGACCTGAGGCTCAGAGAGGCAAGATAACTTTTCTGGTGTTGCTCAGCTTGCAGTTAGAATTATAACTCAGATCTAGATATCTAAGCAAAGCAGCAGCTCTTTCTACCACCTGATACTATGATCTCCTGGCAAGACCAGGTAACCCTGCATTTCCATAGCAAGAGGACTTTGATGGAAGAAGGATGAAGAATCGATGGTAACCAGGTTGGAGAGGACACTGTTGATAAGGGTTTGAACCAAGTTGGCATCTGAAGTCATCCCCCCAAATGAGAGGGAAGCAATCAGCTACTAGGATAATTCTAACAGTACATTATTTCCAGTTTTTACATTTTATCCTATGGCTCAAACAACTAACAGGCAAGTGTTTGTTGAGCAGAACACTGTGATGTTAGGTCCTATGGAGGATGCAAGAACAAGTAACCTTGAAATCTTACTGTTTTCCTATATGCTTGAAAAGCTATGCAGCAATTTGAATTATATGGCCTCAGATATTAAGTGACAAGGGTCCCAAGGAGGGATAGTCAGAAGAATTTCACAAAAGAATTAACTTTTGTTAGCTCACCACTGAACATTAGGTTTGGACAAATAAAATAGAGACAAGACAGTATATACTTAGAGGGGGGAATGACATCTGCAAAGGCAGAGAGACAGTGAGATTAGCCCAGCCTGGAGTGGAGAGTTGATAATGTAGTGAGAGAGAAAATTAAAAAGCAGGTTGAGGGGTGCCTGGGAGGCCCAGACTTTTAAGCGTCTGCCTTCGGCTCAGGTCGTGATCCCAGGATCCTGGGATCGAGCCCCGCATCGGGCTCCCTGCTCAGCGGGAGGCCTGCTTCTCACTCTCCCACTCCCCCTGCTTGTGTTCCCTCTTTCACTGTGTCTTTCTCTGTCAAATAAATAAATAAATTCTTTAAAAAAAAAAAAAAAAAGCAGTTTGAAACAGATATATGCAGGTATTTTGAATTTCTAGCTTAAGGGGCTTGATATTTACATTGAAAGCAATGGGAATCTGAGGGAGGTATTTGAACTAGTTGGGCATATGTCCAGCACCCACTAGAGTTCTTGGAAGCTAACAGATATTTGATACATGTTTGCTAAGTGAGTGAATGACTGAATACTATGTATAGGATGGGCTGGCAAGAAGAGAGAACAAATCAAGGACTCTGATTAGGAGCCTCTCCCATTAGCAGTCTGGATGATACAGATAGAAATAGAAAAGCCACAGAAAGCTTAGAGACAATGAAAAAGACATCATAAAAGGAAAAAAAGATGATTCTAATTCCAGCACTATTTTCTGATTGGTAGTTTGCACCAAGAACAGAGGGAAACAATCTACTAACCTCCAAATTCAAGACTCCATAAATCTACCAGTGGAGCCAAAGATGCTTGTGCATGTCTCTGGAAGTCCAGAGATTAAGTCGAGAGAGAAAAAGGACAGAAATTTTTAAAACAGAAAGCAAAAATATAAAAACTCACACATGTTAAGTTTTGGAGCCAATGTTTCATCTTTCTGCTAACTGGTTAATTGATATTCAACTTACCTGTGGTGAATGAACAAACACACAACAGCAAGTCTTGTTATGTCCATTTTGCAGATGGGAAAAGTGAGGCTCAGAGAAGCCCAGTATCTCACAGCGACTTGACTCCAAGTAATCTGAATATAAATCCTGTTAGCGTTTTGTTTGTTGTTGTTGTTTTCTATGATCCCATATGGCAGAAGGAGAAAGGAGAAAACAGAAAGAAAAATATAGAGAAAAATACAAACCTAAGAAGTCCCACTGGTAGATGGCTGGGGAAATACGTGGTGAGGCTGCATGAACCTACGGTCAACTTTTCTCTTTGCCGTATGAACACTCATATGTTTACCTAAAAGGATGAGCAGTGAATCATAATCCATTTTCTCTTCTGACAGTATATATTTTCTTTTTAATGCAGAGAGACAGCATATATGTACTTGGCATTTTTTAACAAGTCTGTGTTAGGCCAGTAAATGCCTGCCTTCCCCATTTCGCTCCCTGCATCATCAGTTATAAATTCCATCAGATGCCAGGGAGCTCTCCCCCAAGCCAGTAAGCCCCAGAATTACATAAAGCTACACCCTTCTGACCAAACAAGATCTTACCGCTGGGAACAAGTTGCTTGGTTTCAGCAATTTGGTTTCTTGACAAGAGCCAGAAAGTGCTGAGATCCCCTCCCTGGAAGGATTAGAAACCTGGAAGAAGTCATAGATGGCATATTCCTCATGCTCAGCATCCTTCTTCATGACACGGGACCTACTAAGGGGATGACAGAGATACCATAAAAGCTTTACAAGGCACAGTGGAGCACAAAGGCTCTGAGCCACAGTTGCCTTCATAAAGATCAGCGGTTGTGCTCACCTCTCTCATAAAGCTTCAACAGAAAGGTTGGCCAGATTCCTTTCTGTGTCTTGGGAAGCCCCAACAAGTTATGCTTCTTCATTATGATTCATTCAGACTCACTGAGTTCCGCTGACAAAGGAGGAATGATCCAGAGTTAGCCTCCAAGGTAACTAGCGACTTCTTAGAGATTGTCACCTGAAAAATGTGTTTGAGTTTTAAGCCACAACAGCCGATGACACCCCACTGAAGGTTCACAGGGTGATACCTCTTCACCTGGGCCACCTTCTGCCTTTTCTCCGGTCCCCTGCCAACACCACCGCCTAGGCTTGCTCCCTAAGAAAAATGGCTTCTTTCGGAAACCAGAATCCAGGGTTACTGGGATGTATGAAAACCCCTATAGACAGGAGCTACCCCACATTATGGAGAAACTCACCAGCACACGTGGGTGAAGGGGTGAAGATCATGCAGGGACATTGTTCCCTTCAGCCCTGTGGGTAGCTCAAGCCCCCAGGGAGGTTGGCTTCCAGCATATTCTTCTCTTTGCCCTCTGCCCTTGCTTATGCGTCCCTAAATTATTCTTTCTTACACATGCCAAGAAGTTTAAAAAAGAAGTTGGAAAACATTGTCATCGATTATTTTGGGAACAACTTGGTAAAGCCTTTTAAGGGACAACGGGGCAGAATTTGTCAAATGCCTCAAAAAGTGCATGCCTTTTAAACCAGAGATGCCACCACTAGTGATTTATTCTAGGCCCACAATTAGGTATAAAACTGTAAAAGTATAAGGATGGTCATCACATGTTGTTTATAATGAGGAAACATTAGAAACAATTTATGTGCCTACAAACAGGGGTTTTGTTAAGATCATTATGGTAGAATCATTCAAAATCATATAAATCCTGATCATTGATCTGGCAGGAAATTAATGATATATTATTAAGTAAAGAAAAGAAGATCAAAAGACAGTAGTTGGAAGTAGTATTACATTTTTGTTGAAAAATAGAACATTAAAAGAATAGAATATATTAATATGGTCATATATTCACAAATATATATATTATAAATATAATAAAAGCCTGTGGCATGGTGGTATGGGGATGGCTTGGTGTATAATCACTACTATGGTGGTGGTATTGCCTTAAAATTTGGCATTTCTAAAGTTAGGCAGGGGCGCCTGGGTGGCTCAGTCGGTTAAACATCTGCCTTGGGCTCAGGTCATGATCTCAGGGTCCTGGGATCGAGCCCCGCATCGGGCTCCCTGCTCAGCCGGGACCCTGCTTCTCCCCCTGCCCGCCACTCCCCCTGCTTGTGCGCGTGCTCTCTCTCTGTGTCAAATAAATAAATAAAATCTCTAAAATTTTTTTACAAATTAAAAAAATTAAAAAATAAAGTTAGACAAAGGTGAAGCCCTGAGGATAAGGGAGAAGGTCTTTTCCGAAGTGGAAAATCCCTGCTGTGGTCAGTCCCTCAGGAATAAGGGTGTATATCTTAGCAATTAAGCATTAAAAAAAAAGAGATTTCCTTCCTGGATCTTTTGTTCCCTGGTAATCTCCTTGAAAGTCTATAAGATCCATAATCCTTCAGAGTGAACTAGTCAAGGGAGGAGATGTCAAGGTCAAAGCTGAATTCTGGGTCATTTTCTTTGTGCAATCCCTTAAGAAGTTGTAAAATCTTTTCTACATTTTGATCTGTTCTGGGGAGCCAATAATAATGATAGCAATAACCACCATTTGGGGGCCAGGCACTTAATATCCATTATTTCCAATCCCCCTCCTTCCCCACATCTGCGTGAGATGGAAAGGAGCATTTTCGTGTTTCAAGAAGAAAGAGCTAACAATCCTGAGCATTTATGCTAAGCCAGACACTCTTCAGGCTTCTGCCTCGACTCTCATTAATTCCTCACGACAACCTCCAAAGTACTGATTCGCTCCCACTTCACTGTTAAGGAAGCCAACGAGGAGCTACAGAGAGATGAGTAGCCCTCCCGAGGTCACACAGCTTGTTCGTGGGGGGATGGGACTCAGATTCAGGTGGTTTGACCCTAGAAGTTCTAACTGTAAGATCTACTCCCAAATGACGGAAACACAGGAAGGGGGCTTATCCATGGTAGGGCCAAAGTGTTAAATCGGGAAGCAATTAACACTGGAGGCCAGCGTGACAGTGGCAGAAGGATTAAAAAGAAAGCCGTCCTCCCCAGATGGAAAGTCAAATCTCCCAGGGACAGACGGATGCTGACATGGCTGGCTTGTCCTTTGACACCCTGCCACCCCCAGGCTCTTCGTCCGATGCTAACTTCGGGCGACTTGTTCTCCACTTTATTGAGAGAGGCTGCATTCTTTAGTCATATCGAGAAGAAACTCAGATCTCCCTGTGAGATGTGTTTTTTGGTCATTTGATACACGTTGTGGACCCAGGCCTAAATCGTGGTACTGGGTTACAAGGCTAAGGTACTCCCAGTCCCGTGGTAAACATATGAACAGTCTTAATTATGGAGCATGGCTGACATGTGAACCAGGATTCACAGAAACAGGGAGGAGCGCTCTTGGCTCTGTTGGGGAGAGGAGTGCTGTGCTAGGCAAAGCCCACGGACACCTACAGCTTGGTCGCAGGCTGGCAGGCATCACCCCCAACATGCTCTCAGGCTCTCCCAGGGGGCTCCATGAAATGGGGAGCACTTGGCCTTACCTTTGGAACAAGCAAAGACCCTTGAAGCAAAAGTCTCTAAAGGGGATCCTCTGAGACCTAAGACAGACAATCCCTGTAGCCCTCATCAGCTGTCTCTCTCTTCCCTGCCTATCAGAACAGTGACAATGGCCAAGGTGGCTGAAGGGGATCCGATGAGCCTGACCATGGACTGAGGCTGCCTTCAGACCCAGTATAATAAAGTTCTCCTCCTCACTTTATGCTTCGCCTCTTCTAGAAGCTCTTTCAGCTGGATCTATACACCCAAACATGCACACACATGCCTACGCGCATACACTTAATGCACGTGCCCAGATTCTCCTGAAGTAAATATTATTTTTAAATATTTGAGGGCAGTGACCTGCGGGTCTATTGAACTGGAATTACTGCTGCAGCAATATCCCTTTCAAGCCAAGCTCTGATTCGAGTCAATACCTCCGGCCCAGATGCTGTGTCATGGAGCGAGAATTTCATGTGGATTATGTCAAAGTGAGCCCAGCACGCAACTGATCCATAATCGTGCTTGCTAAGAGCATTTAGCCTTTTGGCTCCAGCCCCTCTGATGTGGGCCTTAGACTTACGTCAGGGGCTAATGGCAGAAACAGGGGCTGTGCCATTCAGCTTAATTGGGCGATCATTAGGACTTCCTCCAATAAACAGAGGATGCTGGGAGCTGCAGCTGACCTCCCTGAGGCTGTCTAGGGGTCTCCTGCCCAGGAACTACCTTACACAGGATCAATTTATCTGCAGTTGCCTAACTTCCCAGCCTGATCTAATTAGTAAACACCTTCAAAGGGATCAAGCTGACTTTTGAGACAAAGTTTACCACACACGGCAAAGGTGGGCAAATAAATATTTAAAGGGCACATCTGTGTAGGTGGAGCGGGGAGGGGCAAACAGATTAGACACAGATATGTGTTAACTCTGGGAGCTGTGTTGTGTAATTGTCCTTGCCCCTCCGCTGGCCCAACTTGCCCCCTTCTCCAGGGCTTCTGTGGGATCTGGCTCCCTAGACACTCAGCTACCCAGTGTCCAGAAAGCACCATCGTGAGACGTGAGCATAGCCCTGGTCATTCACTACCACAGTTGTTTTTGGATGTTAGTACTGAACGAGACCTGTGTAAGGGCCTAGAACAGAACGGTGCTATTCAGGAACTGGCTGCTGGCAGCTGGCATGCAAATGACTGCTTGGTTGTTGGCTGTTTTTATTTTTTTTTTTCCAATCCAGCAATGATTGAAATGAAAGTCTGACCCTCCATCGATGACATTCTGGCAACACCAGCGGTTACCAACTGTCGCTCCGCCAAAGACCCACCCTGTCTACAGCATTCCCTGACTCTTGGTGCTTTTGCTGTGGTTTGCAGCCAATTATCACGTAGCTCCCCCACCACACGGTGCAAAAACAGCAGCTCAGCAGACCTCCCGGGTCACACGGTGGCTTCCAAAGAATCAAAGCTCATGGTGCACAAATGAACCATGATCACTCCACCTCCACCATTAACACTCTGGAAGAACCTGTGATAGGTACATTTTCACAAATGGATTTAAAACCAGGAGCCAGACTCGGAATCGGAGTTTGGTTCTCTGGAGTGGATCAGATGGGTGGACCAATATGAGCTTCCTTAGTATGCTTGATGGCACTCGTCTGAGGGGAGATGGGACCGGGGGTGCGGGAGAGGAGACCTTTCTCAGAACAGCAGCCGCCCGCCAGGCATGATGTTGAGCGGTGCCTAGTCATCATCCCACTTAATCTTCCCAGCAAACCTGCAAATGAGGTATTATTACCCTGATTTCACAGAAAGAAGCTGAGGCTTAAGTACATGAATTGAACTACATACACTCCAATCTGTTCTATTTCGTGTTTGTTGTTTATCGGTTTGGTTTTAGTTTTTCTGCTCTACCAGGTATATATTGATCATTCATTCTGCAAAAATTATAAAACACTTGAAGGCAAGATCCTTGTCTGTTTTCTCCCCACTGTATTCACAGTGCAGAGCTGAGTGTGGGACCCATATTCATTCATGCATTCATTCATTCATTCATGCATGCATGCATTCACTCATACCTATTTATCAAATATGAGGGATACAACTGTGAGTAAAACCAAAAAGATACCTGTTGTCATGAAGCTTACATGTTAGTTGAGAGAGACAATCCATCAATAAATAAGTGTGCTGATAAAAGAAGAATGGAAGAAAGAAAGAGAGGGAGAGAGGAAAGAAGATAATTATCAAAAAGTCATGAATGTCATGCAGAGAACTGAGATCAGAAGATATGACGGAGAGAGGGAGTGCCCGTGAATTGGCCCCTCAGTATTCTCAAAGGAGGTGACCTGAGATCTGAACGACAAGAAGGAGGAAGCTGTAGAAGATCAAGGGAAAGTGATTTCAGCCAGAGGGACCGCAAAAGCCTTGAGGTGGGAATGAGTTTTACAGGTTCACAGAAATGAGAAAAGCCAGTATGGTTTGAGCAGGTCAGTGAGGGGAAGTTACAAGAGATGATGTCATAGAGATGGCACGAGCCAGGTGACATAGGGTTTTGTAAGCCGGGGTTGGACTCATTCATCAAATATTTGTTCATTGAATAAATGCACAGGCCTTGGAGCACTATGGGAATGTAAGCACCAGCTGCCTTTTAGGAGTTTACAGTTGCACCAAAAGGATGAAACAATCCACATCCATTCATTCAAGAAATATTTACTGAGGCTCCAGCTGTACCAGGCAGTGTGGTAGATGGAGGGGGTACCAGGTGAATGAGCCATGCTCCTTACCTTCAACCAGCTATCAGCTTTAAGGAGAGAGACAAGACCACATTACAGAGCAATAAGTTCCTTCATTTAAGGAAGCACTATGTGAGCACATGGAAAACATTGGTCTCAGCCTGGAAAAAGTCAAGGAGAATGATGAGACAGCCAAGATAAAGAATCCAGAGATGGGTGGGTCCCTGGAGGCTGGAAAGGTCAGGTAAACTTCCCATAGAGAAAACCAGCCTTAACGTGGCACTTCAGAAATGAGTGGAATGTAGAGGAAAGAGGGGAAGGTTCCAGGTTGAAGAACAAGAGCGCACAGGTTTGAACCAAAGGTCAACACTTCAGTGGGCATTCAAAGCTCCCACAGTGTTTGTACCTCTTAACCAACACCTTCCCTGCACACACATGCTTACTCCTCCATGCTCATCTTCCCCTTGTGCCAAAACACAACTGAAATGATCTGCTAACCACTCCCCAAACTGCTGAGTGTCTCAGTCACTCTGAAATGAAAGTCTGATCCTCATTCTAAGAACACCATCTACAGCTTCCTGATAATTGACTATTCCATGGATAGGGATCTCTTAACTTCTCCATGTGTTCTACTTTAGGACAGTTCTTTTCCTTACCAAAGAGACTCCCCCTTAAACAAGTCTGCTTCCTTGATGCAGCTATTCTTCTATCTTAATTTTAATTTCAGAAGTATTTCGGTCAATGATTACTGGGTATGAATCAATATTAAAACCCCAGGAATGTATAACAATAAGCATTAATTTCTCACTCATGAAATATGGGCTGGCTGGAAAAGCTCTGTTGCTTGCTGGCGGGTGGGTTCTGCTCCACAAGTCTCTCATTCTCCTCTGGGACCAGTGGGCCAACTGGGACATGCTGTTATTATGGTGATGGCAGAAGTATAGGAGAGTGAGTCTGCCACAGACAGTAACTTCTGCCTACGTTTCATTGGCCAAATCAAGTCACATGTCCAAGCCTAAGGTCAAAGAGAGTACTCAAGAGAGGAGTATACTCTGCTCACCATAAGGACATGGCAAGAATAGATGCAATGGGATAAGTTACAGCCAATTATTCAATTGACCACAGAAGTTATAAAGAATTTATCCCACTTCTCCCACTAATGTCAAATCTCAAAATGTAGAGCTCGTGTTCCTATAAATATCCTTACTTTCCAGATTAAGCTTCCTTAACTTCTTATCCAGCAGGTTCTTAGAACCCTTATCCTCACTGTGCCCTGAACACATTCTAGTTTGTTAACATTTCTAGCTAATATTTTTGGCAAATGCGATCATGGTACTGTCTTCCACTGTGGATTTGCCAGTGGAGGATACTGTGTGCATCTGTTAGGATTTGATGCCTAATAAAACACTCCAAAAGTTAGCTCCTAATTCTTTGGGTCAGCTAGACAGTTATTCTGGGCTGGGCTGGGCATGGTTGTGCTCTTCTGTGCTTGCTCAAGTGTCTGCTATCAGCTGGCAGATCAGCTAGAGGTTGGTTGGTCTAGGATGGCCTTGGCTGTGACACCTGGGGTCTCTCTCCATTGTCTACATTCCTCCAGGAGGCTAATCAGGACCTATTTTCATGTCTGTATCAAGAGTTCAAGAATGGAGCCTGCATGCTTGAGGAGTAGGTTCAAAATGGCACAACATCACTTCTGCTACATTCTATTGGCCCAAACCAATCACTGGGTCAATTCAAAATCAAGAAGTAGGGAAATAGACCCTAGCCTCCCACGGAAAAAGCTGCAAAATGCTTTGGCCATGTTTGCAATCTCCCTGACAGAGGTACTCTATATCCTCTGTCCATGAATGCATTGCATGGAGTCAGGCTTACCTTGGGTCTTGGCCTCTGCCACACTGTTGACTTGCAGAGTTAGAAGTCATTTAACAACCTCAGACACCGAGTCATGAACCGTTATCAAGCAAATGCATACTGCATATGCTGTTGATCTGAACCAAAGTATGATCCCTCATATTCCATTTCAATTCCATTGCTTCAGCCACCTTTGATCCTTCCATATCGCTTCTTGTAACAATTCTTTGTATATCTTGTAAAAGAAGTTACCAAATTCTGAACATCTTCATGTATTTCCTTACTGTATCTGGTGTAAGCAGCAGGTTGGTTATAACAACGGTTTATCAGGTTGGTTATAACAACGGTTTAAGGACAGCGATGATCACATTGGCCAACACTGCAGGATACTCTATGGCAGCATCATGGTACTGGGCACACAGCTGCCCCCTGCTTAACATATGAAGTCACACAAGAGTGAATCAATACTCAATGCAACACAAACCCAATGAGGTAAATCAGTAGCTCTTCGACTCTTTTTTTTTTTTTTGGTAGATTCTCTTTTTTTAAATGATGAAATATCATATAAAAATCTAACACGAGAACCAGATAAACATGGGACTACTTTGGCCAGAAGAGGGGACATTCTTGGAGATCTTCCTACCCAACTTCTCCCATCCCAATCTCCCCTAAGATATCTGAGGCCTCGCTGGATGCCATGGAACAAAATTTGAAAATCACTGAATGAAACCATTGCTTTTCAAACTTGGACAAACATGGCCCTCAATAAGAAATGCATTTTACATAGTGACCCAGAACACACACACACATAGGTAACTGAAACAACTTTCTTCCTGAGTGCAATATACTCTATGTTTGCTATTCTACTCATTTCACTTTTGGAATATTGATCACGAGCTAGGAAGTTGTTTTTACAACCCACTAAACAGGGCATGCCCCATAGTTAGAACCCACTGGACGAGATGACCCCTGAAGACTGAAGAAGTCTTTCAGTGTTGAAACTCTATTGGCCTATTGTTCAATAGCTTCTGTACCCTCAGTGCTCACTGTTTGCTCTCAGGGACAAGGAGAAACTGGTGATGGACACCACCAAAAAGAGCAGAAGTGAAGTTACAGATAAGCCATAATAATGCTCCCAGGAGTGATGGAGACCATGTGCCCTCATGGACACTAATAAAATTAGTAGATTAGCTCATGAGAAGAGTTTACTCTGGAGCCAGACTAGCTAGGGTAATTTCCCAGTTGTGCCAGTTGTAGCCTGGGTCACTTGGGCTTATTACTTATTCTATCTACACCTCAATAATGACTTCTTCTGACATACAGGTCTAATAATTAGTATCCACCCTGTAGGGTTGTCAATGGTACTAAACAAGATAATGTCTAATGGACTTAGCAGAGCCAGGAACACAGTAAGTTCCCAGAGTTCCCTAATATTAATAAGGGAGTAGATGGAGTAGGTGGCTTTTTTTCCCCCAAAGAAGTGGGTTCAGTAATCGATTAAGACAAACAATGAATTGGTCTCTCCTCCAGTCCCTCTCCCTTTCTAATAGCCAGAAGGATCTGAGTTCAAATTCTTGTTCTCTCAATTAACAGCTGGGGTCCTAACAATGGTCTTGGATGACTCACACTTTCTGAACCTCAAGATCCTCCACTGTGAAATGGGAATAACAAAACCTCTCCGAGAGAGTTGCTCTGAGGATAGCTTAAATAATGAATGTAAGACACCTGGCCTGGAGCCTACTCTGTATTAAGTCCTCAACAAAAAGGAAAGAGACACAGAAAGAACCCGAGTCAGAGATGGAGAGAGGAACATCTTCCCAATTATCTCCCCAAAAAAAGGAAAAAATGCTTTGAAAAACAACTGTTCATATTTTGAAAGTAATGGAAGAGCATTCAAGTTGTGTAAGAAACAGTCAACCACAGCCAAATCCCATTGGTTATCTTAGCTGTGATTTAGTGCTCTTAAATGCAGAGTCCTACTAAGAAGTTCCAACAACATGAATCATTAAATTCGCCATTTGGGGTGTGTGTGTGTGTGTGTGTGTGTGTGTGTGAGTCTCACATCTGTTTGACTCAGCAAACACAATTGTCTTCTGGGTGTCATGAAATGTGTTGGGGTTCAACGATAATTCAGGCAAGTCCCTCCCATTAGAGAATCTATAATCAACCAATAGCTCAATGCTGCTCCCCTTTTTATTGAGCACATAATATGTAGCAGGGGTTTTAGACTGTGTCAGGTGTTTTAGACACGTCATTTTGCCTAATTCCCAGAGCAACCTTATCACATAGGATTTGTTATTCCCATTTCACAGTTGAAAATGCTGAGGCCACATAACTGGTAAGAGGAAGAGAAAGAATATGGACTCAGATCTCCCTGAGTATTAAAGCCTTACTACTGTGCATCTTCCCATAGATTAATAGATGTAGGTATAAAGATGCCAGAAAGAACATAGAATACCAACTGCGTGGCACCTCTGTGTACATATCCCAATAGTATAGGGTAGTGGTTAAGGACACAGGCCTGGCCTCAAAATTCTTGTTCTTGACTGAATAACTCCCAAGTTCAAGAGAGAGAATTAGATGGATACATGATATAAAATAAATTTTCTTCAAATGCGTGTGCGCACGCACACACACACACACACTCAGAGCTGAAAGGTACCTTAGAGAACATTCCATTCAGTCTCCTTACTTTGCAGATGAGAAAGCCAACACAGGGTGGAGGTGAGTGCACCAGGGGTTTCATGGCCGGGGTCCAACGGGGAAGGAGAGACAGTCACCCTTAGAACCAGGGGCATCAGACACCCCAGCCCTGGGCTCTTTCCAGCACCCCACCCCCGCCCACCTCTCTCGATAAATGTGCCCAAATTTTCAAATGGTTACTCCCCAAATCGAAGGAAATGTCTCAGATAAGGCAGATTCTGGCAGAGGAAGAATGTCCACCTCATTCTGAGATTTTCCCCTATCTGCTCATTCGTAGAGGTCACAAGAGGGGCAGGGGAACGCTCACATGACGTGACTTCTGGATCTTCATTCCCAAGAATGCAGGAAGGTTTAAATAAATCAGACTGCAGGCAAGAATTCAGACAGGCTCCCCCACATGTTCGGTGCTTTTTTTCCCCTGGTGGATACCATCAGCTGTCCCGTTGCTAAGAGACCAGAGTGGGTGGGAAAGGCCAATAGTCATATTTTTCAAACTTATCTGCAAAACTGGTTGCGCCTCTGCTCCCTCCAGGGGTTCAGCTTTCTCAAGAACAGGATATTACAACCAGGCAGATGGAGAGAGTGAGAGTACATTTTTTCGAGAAATGAACTGAGCTTTTCCTGGACATTCAGTGTCATCCAGCAGAGTCCTGGGAGCTGCCAATTATGGGTCTGAGGCAATATTTGGGAAAGAGCCTCAGAGTACATATGACTCAACAAAATATTCTGATTTGCATTCCTATCTGTTGGGAAGTTGCACTTATCAGCACCAACAAGTGCTGAGGGTCGGTAGGAGTGCTGGGCTGAGCTGGTCACTGGAAAATTAAAAAGGAATAAAAAAACAAGCAGGGGTTGTGGGGAGGAGAGTATTTGAATCACTCCGGGACTTTCCTTTTCAGTTGCATTCCAATCGGACAGACCTAAACCTGGCAGAGTCATTCCATTGCTCAATGTCAAAAACATTCGCCTGGAATGCAGGACATGTGAACTTGGACACCCCCCGCAGCTTCCCTGTGTGGCCCAGTGTGCTGCATCCACTATAAACACACCCGTCATGAGAGCAGAAGGAGAGCCCAGGCTGGGGTGAGCAGGAAGGTGGCACAATTTCACATAAAGGAAAGC
Source organism: Phoca vitulina (assembly GCF_004348235.1). Lineage (NCBI taxonomy): Eukaryota > Metazoa > Chordata > Mammalia > Carnivora > Phocidae > Phoca > Phoca vitulina. Next base: position 22,413,660 of record NW_022589721.1, on the reverse strand, counting down.
AGGGATACAAAAGGTGAGCTCTGGACAGCATTCCTCCCTCAAGGTCTTTGTACTGGCTCACAATACACTCTGATGAGCCAAGCCGAGATGGAAAATGAGCCCTTGGGAACAGGCTGGTGGATTTTTTTGCAAGCAGAAGAAAGCAAGAATGTGAAGTAACTTCCTCCTTTTCTGGGTTCCTACTTGGCAGTTTGAAGGCAGGAAAAAAAAAAACCAAACCTGCTCTAATCACATATTTCCAAAGAACTCTAAGAGAGATATACATGGACATCTGATTCCCTATTCTGCCCGCTGCCCAGTGACTCCTCCCACCTTGACTCAAGGTAGCAATCATTGTCACTCTCGTATAAATGAGGCTATAACTCAGCATACACAGAAAGCCCACTTAGACCTTGCATCATGTTCCAGAGCTCAGTGTCCCGGCCAGCAAAGAACTAATGGTTGGCAGAGCAATCTGGGTAACCAAATACAAATCACATCACCCCCTCTCCACCTCCAAATTCAGTATAAAAGAAAGGAAGACATCACCAGTGATGTGCCTTCCACCATGGAGAATAATGGAGTAGAGTGTAGGATGCTGTGTGTGAGGATCAGGGATACACAGGTTCTAGGAAAAAAAAAAAAACACTTAAGTTAAATCAAATGTTTACTATAAACTAAAAACTTGACAGCTTCATCCCATTTAATTTTCACAAAAGCCAACAAAGTGTCAGCAATCCCTTTTCAGACTTACTGTCCTGTAGGATATACTAGCCTTAAAAGTCCCTACTCTGCCAAAGAGGAAAACTTGCTTCTAAAAGTGATGATTACTCAAGCCAGCTGTCACAGATGATGCAATCTTTCACATAGGACAGCAATTAGCTGAAATAATCCCAAACCACTGTTGCCCTTAATTCCTGATCGCCCTTCTGGGTTTGCAGTTTTGTCTACCAAACAGACACTTAAAGTGGCAAGTGAAAGGACTATTCAAAGAAGATTCTAGAATGAGGTTAAGTGTGCCTTTTTGGAAGACTGACAGGTGGGTAAGAGACCACTCAGCCAAGGTGAGTGAAATCAAAGGCAGGGTGCTCAGAATTGAGCTTATTGCCCTTTAATCTCCAGAGCTCGGCTAGAGGAAGTGGAAAGTGGGAGGGGCTTAGAGCAAGAACACTGATATCAGGGCAGATCCCATTATTGTTTTGATTGTGGACTGACTGTGTGACACAGACGTTTTATTTACGAAGGCATCAGAATGTAGTAGTCTGGACATCAGCCACCTTGTCCCTCTTCAATGGTCTGATGAAACTTATTGTCTCCCTCATGGCATGAAAACTTATTGTCTCCCTCATGGCTGAGCCAAGTGATAGCATTCAGAGCCATGATTATGACTTCATACATGATCCATTGCAAGACAGGGTTTGATCATATTGATGTATCGTCAATAGATAAAACAATGAATCACATTCATGTCTGGATTTGTATTTGGAGAAGGTAGTAAAAGAGTGGGTCAAATTCTCTCTTGCATTGGCCAGAACATAAAGAATAATGCTATCCTCGCAGTAGGTGCCTCTTGCGTAGAAAGATGCTTTGTCATGGGCTGAGGAGAGTAACGATCACTTCCAAGTTAAACTTTAACACTGTTTTACTGGGCCTTTCAGAAAATTGCCAAAAGAAAGTTGTCAGCATTTCCTTCCTAGCACACAGCACAGTGCAAAGCAAGCAGCAGCTGTTGAAGAAACCTTTGTTGAGTGAATCAGCGGTTCAAGGGAATTCAGCCTTGAAAGAGTGAGAAGAGATCCTTCTCTAACGATATTTGGGATTTTGTCCATGGAGGGCAACTTGCGCTGGGCTGGGCCGTGATTTTCAACCCCCACAAACTTGCCCCCCTTATCCTGCATCGCCTACATTGGTCAACACTGCTTCCCCTCCATGAAATGCCTTTCCACCACATTTGCCTGGAAACCTCCTCATCCCAAATCTCTACTCTGCGGAAAGACTGTCCTTGCTGTAGCTCTGCAGACAACTAGTCACTTTCTCCTTTGTGTCCAGCCTAGCAAATAGCATTACCTGAAACCATGTCGACTGATGAGCAATGAACAAGTGGATGGGCAGTAGAATACAAACACTGGGAGTAGACCAGTGTATAGCCATGAGATGCCTACTAAGTATAAGGCACGGTGCCCCCTGACTCTAGTTAGAATCACATTGCATAACACATGGCCTATGACAGGGGAGTGGGGAAGAACCTATAAAGTGAAAACCCATGTAGTTTTTGTGATAGTGCAACACTCCCAAGAGCGTTTGGATTGACCCCAACTAAGAACATTCTATAAAACTGAGGAGCCAAAAGGAGCATGGATGCCAACATTACCCCTTAAATAGGAACCATTTCAAAGTGCGGGATCCAACACCATCTCTGAAGGACTTCCACCCACTCTCCAAAGAGAAAAGAAAGCAGAAGCAACTGCCTTCCTCCTCTGGGGTTGGCATATGTTTTAAAATAATGTTGGTCATTTTCACAAGTACTTTGACTCATGCAGTTTGTCATCCAGACACTTATTTCTGCCTGGGTCTGTCCCATTTCCTCTTGGAAGAGGAAGGATCATTCGAGCCAAAGGGACCAAGTCTGTCAGGAGATAGATTGTCCTCCAAAGCAGCAGCCCAAGGACTACAGCAAAGCTTTGGCCATGTGGAAATCTAGAATGTCAAGAGGCTTCCCAGCCATTTCCAAACTGAGTAAAGCATTTAGGTTCTTTAGTAATCACCCTGGGCAGAAAAGCTATGATATGGGAGGAGGGGATTGGTTAGCCCGGTGATGGGTATTAAGGAGGGCACGTATTGCATGGAGCGCTGGGTTTTATACGAAAACAATGGATCATGGATCACCACATCAAAAACTAATGATGTATTGTATGGTGACTAACATAACATAATAAAATAAAATAAAATAAAAAAAGAAAAGCTATGGTGTGGAGAAACAACAAACAAACCCATCCTTCTGCTCTCTCTCACCAGCATTTTATTTTTCTCCTGAAAGCTTCATGAACATTCAAGTCACAAAACATTTGTAGCACTGGCAAGGAAGTCTATGTCTGAATATGTTACAAATCCCTAATAAAATATCTAGGAAGGTGCACACACAGGACACTTTTCACTGAGGTTATCTCTGGAGATGTGAATGGGATTGCAGGGCAATTAAAGGGAATTTTTACTATTTTCTCCATACGCTTCTGAATAATTTGGGTTTTTTCACCAAAAACACATATTGATTATAAAATTTAAAAAGATAAAATAAATTTGTCAAAATGAGGATAAAGGATGAGTTGGGGCCAGTTTGGCCTCAAGAGCTCTCTTTCTCCCCAGAAGCACTAAAAATCAGTGCTATGTGATTTCCTCACTCCAATCATGGAGCCTCTAGGTACTCAGATTCTCCCATCCTCCAACATTGACCAATGAGTCAGGAGGGCATGGGAGGGATCCCAGGGAAAAGAAGATGCTAACTAAAACTGGTCCCAAAACTGGTTGAGTCTTTCATCTGCATGATCTCATTTTGATACTCTTAAAATTTCCACAAAATAAGTACCACTAGCTGCATTTTAAGGATGAGAAAATGAAGTTCAGAGAGGTTAGTCACGTGCTCAGGGTCACACAGCAGTGAGTGACAAAGCAGGAATCAGAACTCAAATCTGCCAGGGACCCAAGCCCCTACTTTTAAAGGTGTGCTCCCCACTCCGTTCCAATGACCACCGTCTCCTAGGAGCTCTGCCATGACATCCTCACTAGACCAGTCCTGGCCTCTCCGCTTACCCACTCTCACATCAGGAGAAGTCGCTCTTTCCAGATGAGTTGAAAAGGAAACTGCAAAGCTCATGCATTTTACTCCCCCTGGGCTCGACAGTGTGTAGTAGGTGTGATCAGCAACTTCTCACTACCAAATTACAAGGCTTATTCTTAGACTTCCTCATAGTTAATGGTATGATTTGAATGCTCAGGCTTCTCATCCACCTGTCAGCTCCATAATAAGTTCACTCAAGTCCACAAACAAAAAAGAGAGAGAGCAGTAAAGCACAAGAAAAGGATAGAGGAGACACGACCAGTATGAAAATGTCTGGGGATTTTAGTCATAGTGGGTCCAGAATGAGTCAGCAGGGAGATGTGGATGACGGGAGGACAGATTCAAACTTCAGCACCTTTGAAAGGACTGAGGTGCCAAGAATGGGGAAAGTCATTGCCCCCTTTTATGTAGGAACAAGGCCAGTTTCTTAGTCTCCCTAGGCATCAGCTTCCTCATCTGTAGAGCGGAGATCATGATAGAAAATATGCACTCAATTGCTTAGCTGAGTACCTAGCACACAGTCAACATTCCAAAAACATAACCAGTCTCATCATTTCCTCAACAATATAAGAGGAGGCATTGTTTGTTATTTTACAAATTATGAAACTAAGATGACAAAGCTCTCAAGTGGCAGAAAATAGACTAACACCAGGTCTGCCTGATTCTGAAGGCCATTTTCATAACCACTAAGCTATACTTCCTCCCTCAATAGAAAATTTAGAACAAGAAGAAAATCCCCCATAACCTCATGACCCAGAGATAAGCACTTTTACCCTCTTAAATACTTTCAGATTTTCTTTCATACAGATATGAATACTATTGTTCAAAATTGGGGTTCATGCTTTACATTCTGCATTTGCCTTTTACATTTGTCAAGACACCATAACCATCTTCCCAGGTCAATAAATGTTTGTTTGTCTAGCCATTCTTGATGGCTACTTAGTATTTATTCATTTGGACTATGGACATGCTGTATCCCTGTCACTTAATCCCCTATCATCGAATATTTAAGTGGTTACATTAAGATGTTTTTAATTTGTCTTATTATTTTTTTGAAGATTTGTTTATTTATTTTTAGAGAGAGAGAGAGAGCACAAGCAGGGGGAGTGGCAGAGAGAGAATCTCAAGCAGACTCCCCGAAGAGTGAGGAGCTGGATGCAGGGCTTGATCCCAGGACCCTGAGATCATGACCTGAGCCGAAATGAAGAGTCAGATGCTTCACTGACTGAGCCACCCGGGCACCCCTAATTTGTTTTATTATTGAGGTATAGTTGACATACAATGTTATATTAGCTGCAGTGTGCAACATGGTGATTGGACAATTCCATACATTATGCAGTGCTCACCACAATAAGTGCAGTGACCACGTGTCACCATACAATGTTATTACAATATTATTGACTATATTCCCTATGCCGTACATACTTACTTGATAACTGATGTTTGAACCTCTTAATCCTCTTCCCCAAATGTCTCACAAGTGTGAGCAATGCTGCGGTAAGTAACCTCACTGCTGTGTCTTCATCTTAGCTATTACTTAAGGAGGGACAGAAGCACTGGGGCTCATTCTAGAGAAGTGAGGCTCCAGAGGCAGGAATAGGGACAGGACAGCTGCCCTCATGGCTGGGGTGGAGCCTGTGGTATGAGGACTAGACCTTCTCCAATGGTCCTGAGCAAGTAGACCCTCTGCTGAAGGGCAGACCCAGCTGTCAAAGGACCTATTAATTAGCCTACCTTAAGAAATGGTGAGTTCCCCACCATGTAGGAAGCTCAATGTGGGGACCTACTGAAAACCAGGTGCTTTAGAAACATCACCTTGTTTAATTCGCACAGCTGGTAAGTCCTGGGAATTCAGACCCAGATCTTTCTGATACCAAAACCCTTACATCCAGGTATAGTGATGAAAAGCATGAGTTTTAAAGGAAACCAGACTTGGGCTCACTTGCTGGCTGGGTGACCTTGGGCTAGTGACTCAACCTCTCTGAACCACAGGCCTCTCATCTATTGCAGCAGAATAATAACTACATTCGCTTCTGAGAATGCTCATCAACATTAAAGGCACTGACTCATGTAAAATGCTCAGCACGGTGCACAGCACAGATGAAGCTCAATCAATGTGGAACACCTGCTGAAAGAAAGGTCTAGAAGAGAAACATCAAGGTTTTCAGACTTCCTTTGGTGATGCATTAGTTCTTCTCTAAAACTAGCCCACCTGGAATTATCCATGAAGACCTCTGAGCACCCCAGCGCCCAGAGACAAAGTCTGAAACACAGACTTACACATTAGATTCATCCATTCATCCATCACAGGCTGTAGACCAGCTTCCATGGCTAGCAGGATTGAGCAAGACAGTGGTGATTCCCAGCCTAACGGAGCTTCTAGCTTCTGGGAGGAGACAGATCCTAATACATGATGATAATTCTGGGTGGAAAGTCCACTCTAGAGGAGAAAAGCAAGATGTGATGGGAGCACGCTGCGGGGAGTCAGGGTAAACTTCATAAATGTTGGCATCTACGCTGAGCTCTACAGAAAGAGGAGTCAGTAACAGAGAACAAGGTCCTGGGTGAGCAGAACTACTTGAAGGTTAGCAGGAGGGGGTGAGAGGTCATGGTGAGGCCAGGAAGCTCAACAGGAGCCCCTTAAGAACAATCAGACTTTACCTTGAGGGCAATGTGGGCACATAGTGCAGGGTTTAAGCCAAAGAGTAATATGAAAAGACTGGCACTCAGAGAGCTCGCTGGGCACAGGAATGGATTAAAGGGGGCAAGCCTGGAGGCAGGGGCTTCTGGGAGAGAAGAGAATGGCAGCGGGACACAAGAGTGGTTGGAGTGGGAACCTCTGGGAACCTGTCCCAGACCTGCCAAGTGCACCCACACTGAAAGCAGCCCCAGGGCACCCAGATGAACAGGATTTTTCTTTCTGGATTCTGTACGAAGCTTGACATGGTAGCTCCCATTAGGATATTAAAAAGCCAAGCCAAGAAAGACTTTGGTGTCAGAATCCTTTATCCTTCTCTGGTTCCACATGTTCAAATCATAGCAATTCAGAAGACTCTCTTGGTAAGCAGAGCAGGATTTTTCTAGTTTCTGGCTGCAAAGGTATCCCTCAGCAGAGCTTCAGCCTCAAGCCAGTGCAGGGGTTGGATGGAAGGATCAGGGAAACCAGTTCTTAATAATAATGGGTCGGCTCCGCATAATAACAGCTTCTGGTTTACAGAGTACTTTCACAGACATTATCTCATTTGATTCTCACAGTGAATGGGGAGTGGAGGGAGGAGGGACATGAGGCAATTAGCATCAGCCCCACCCTTTCAAATTTGAAGGCTTGTGGCTCAGAGAAGTTAAGTGATTTGCCCAAGATTACAAAACCTGTGAGTGGTTTTATGACTCTCACTTCAGTGCCTCAGCTCCCTCCTTTAGAGCTAATTTTTTGGGAGTGAGAGTGGTTCTTTCTGCCTTCGGAGAAGGATGGCATATGTATACCATTAACTTCTACCAACAGTATTCACTGTTGGTGAGTCACTGTTGGAGAGTGAAGTCAAGGCTACAAGAGGATCGCTGGGCATTGATGGGGCCCCAAACAGGACAGTTTTGAATGCTGTAGGCAGGGGATATTGGTGAAAGGAAAACATACTCTGAGTACCTGCCCAGGCTGGGAGTGAGCTGGATGTGCCGAAGGCAGGAAAACGCGAGTGCGCATCTGTGACCAAGAGAATGGTTGGAATGAGGACCGGGGGAAAGAACGGAGGAGTTGGAACTCCACACAAGAGTCCAAGGCTGCTGGATGGCTGAGTCCTTCAGCAGAGTCCGAAAGCCCATCTAGATGTCAGGAAGCAAGAGTAAATTCCACAAGCACTCCCACCTACTCTGAGTAGGGGCGTTCAGGTATGGCGTCCTTGCTCTGGTGCCTGTTCATTTCACCACAGAGTCGATATGAAGAAAGACCTGAATTCTATGTTGGGACAGACAACCCAGTGAAATCCATAAAGCAGAAACCAGTTCTTGTGGCCTTGTGGTATGGGGTCTGGCAGCTGACCAGGAAGCTGTGAATGGTTCCTGTTTCCAGAGCAGTTGAGCTGGGTCCCTCCCACACCAGAGAACCACAGAAAGGAATTTTGCAAGGATGATCTATAACTGCCAACCAGGAAGGAAAGAGGGAACGGTTTCCCAGGATCCTGCTGGAGACCCACATCAAAACGGCTCTGTCATCTCCATCCTGAAGTGGGGAGAATCAGGGTATATGAACCTCAAACCACAGGCACTTTTGGCACTTCCTGCATACCCACTGTACCCCAAATCCCATGCAAAGCCCTTTATGCTTGACCCCACTCAATCCTCACAACAACCCTGCATTATGTTGAGGAATCTGAAGCCCAAAGTGGATAAGCACTCTGTCCGAGGTCACATCACAACTGAACTGCAGAACAGATTTGCCGGGAGGTCTGGTAGCACAGGACTCATGTTCTTTCCACTCCCCCACAAAGCCTTGTGAGTTTGAGTGCTCTAAATAGCAAGGCAGGAATATGAGAGGAAGGGTGCATGGAGTGGGGTGGAAATTGTGTCTTAAGCCACCACCCTGACTCACTCCCTTAATAAACATCTAATGACAGCTGAAGTGTCTGCCTTGGGGGGAGTGGGGGTTTCTAGAATGGTACTTTGGAGAAAAATCCAGACTGGCAGTGACTGAAGCATGAATCAGCATGGCAACTTCCAGGTCAAAGAGGAAGGCTTAGTGAGTAGCAGCCCCAAATGCAAGAGGAACAATTCAGTGTTATCCAACAAATCTGGGACCCAAAGGAACAAGGTCTTGGCTTTCTGCTTCCATCTTCAGCCTTATTTCAAACTGCTCCCTAAAATGCAAACTACTGCAGCCCTCCCCTCTTCCAGGTCACCGATATAAGGATCCCCATTTGGCCTCAGGTCTTTGCTCCTGAAGTGGTCTCCATTAGGAATGCTCTTGCTCTCTTCTCTGCCCCTCTGACTCTGACTAGTTGAACCCAACTTCCTTTCTTTCCATGAGATCTGTCTGACCTAGTCTGTTCACTGATGAATTCATTAAATCATCCATTAGACCACATTTGTTAAGCACCGCAATTTCTAAGCATCGTGGAAGATATTGGGATGCATTGACAGAAGACTCCCAGCCCTCATTGCGTAGTTGGAAAGGGAAAAACATGTCAATAGAGTATAATTGAAATAACAGTAAGAGCTTGGGCGATGCTTCAGTGTTACAGAAATTCTTAACTTTTCTGGGCTATGGAGGGGTTGAGGAGGCTTCCAGAGGAGGCAGCATCCTGGACATGTTTTGAATGATGGGTGAGAGGAATGAAAAGCAGTGTACTAGGAGTCAAGAGACCTAGGTCCAGTCCATACTCTGCCTCTGTGCTGACCTCAAATGAGGCATCTCTCCTCTTTGGACCTCATGAGGGGGGGGTAGACTGGCCCAGCAGCCAACATCTCTCTTGCCTGAGCTCTGGTCTTCATTTTCACTGACTGCCTAATTATTGCTCATCCTGCATCCTGGATCTCCAAATCTTTATTTCCTTATATGTAAAATGGTGATGCTAATAACCAAACTTTGGGACTCTGGAAGATTCAACAGAAGAATGTACAGGAAAGTGCTTTTGAAATGCTAATATGTGGAGCTCTGAGAAGGGATGTGTGGCTATAGGTCAGCTCTCCACTGGATCATGCTTCCCTCTACCTTCTTTGGGGGTCTAGCACAAGGATGGACACACCATAAGAGCATTATAATACATGCTGAATTGAGCTTTATTTTACACATACACACACACATACTCATCCTCCCTACATCTCAGAATATCCTCCTCTTTCAACCCCATCAAAGCACTGAACTCCTCTGTCCAAACCCTACCTGACCAAGTGCCCACTCCCACAACAAGACACTAATTCATCTCTTCTTTTTCTGCTCCTTGTCATGACTCAGCTACCTACCTGCCATGTGTGAACACCATTTCTGGGTCCTGCCTTCCAAGAATGCCCTGTGGCATCTTAGACCCTCCATTCTTGTTGGAGTATGTGGTTGGTGAAGCTGCTATGGGGGTCACAACCACTTACTGAATGCCTGCTCTGTGGTCCGGCTCTATGACGTCTCCCACTGATCCTTACAACACCTCTGTGTGATGGGAATTATGATTCCCACTGTTCTGGTAGCTGTCATGAAATGAATGCCTATTTTGGGCCAGGCACTGTACCTAGTGTCTTACAAGTCCAAACTCATCAAATTGTAAATATATGAAATTCATTACACAACAGTTATACATAGATAAAGCTGGTTGTTGGGTTTTTTTTTTTTTTTCAAGAAAACCCTGGAATTGGGGGCAGAGGGATGTACATGTCAACGATATGGGAAGCTTCTCAGTCTTGTGTAAAGTGGGCTCTGAGAGGACACATTTGCCCTGTAACAGTAATCCCAGGAAAAGTCACATTCTGGCATCTGCTGGGACCTCCCTAGAGGTAGTTGATGTAGAAGAAAAGAAGATTGGTTAAGTAAGAACAAGAGAAAGAAAGGAAAGAAGAGAGAAAGAAAGAAAGAAAAAAAGAAGAAAGAAAGAAAGAAAGAAAGAAAGAAAGAAAGAA